>NC_059256.1:1217993-1257993 GCF_017591435.1 Portunus trituberculatus | reverse complement strand
GTATTGTGTGTGTGTGTACATATGACATCCAAATCACACACACACGCATCCACTGATGTGTGTGTGTGTGTGTGTGTGTGTGTGTGTGTGTGTGTGTGTGTGTGTGTGTGTGTGTGTGTGTGTGTGTGTGTGTGTGTGTGTGTGTGTGTGTGTGTGTGTGTGTGTGTGTGTGTGTGTGCAAATGATACCCAAATCACACATACATGCATGTGCTGGGTTCTGTGTGTGTGTGTGTGTGTGTGTGTGTGTGTGTGTGTGTGTGTGTGTGTGTGTGTGTGTGTGTGTGTGTGTGTGTGTGTGAGACACCCATATACACTACATCCAATCTCATTTTTCAGTCAATTCAAGGTGGAAATACACTTCTTAGGGTGTATCCTGGTGTGTCAATGTATCAGGGTGTCTGTATGTCTGTGTGAGTGATGGAGGTGGTGATGGTGGTGGTAGGTAGTGATGGTGGTTGAATGACTTGAAAAAATAAAAAAACAAATAAATAAATTCTCTTCCTCTTCTTCCTCCTCATCCTCCTCTGGCATACAGGATGATAGCTACCTTCCTGAAGTACACACACGCACATGCCCACGCCCCTGGAACGCGTACACATGAGCGTATTCGAATAATGCTTTGGTACACACGACTTAAAGACTAACTGTATATGCTAAGTATGAGAAAAGAGGTTTTACTGCTAACGTTACAGCAGCGACAGGGGCGGCAGGGGGCGGGAAGAGGGCCTATGGAGTGCCCCTGCCGCCCACGCACACACACGCACGCACAGCCACACACATGCACACAGATGCACATACAAGGGTGAAATCTAAAGTTGCTTCGAGATTTGAGTATTTGTGCGTTTACAGTGAAGACAGCCAGACAGACGGACAGACAGACGGAGAGATAGATAGACATGAACTGAGGTAGGTAGATAGATAGACAGACAGACAGACAGACAGTAAATAAGTATACAAGTGCATTTTAAGTGTTTATGTAAGTAAGATTTAATGACTGAGACACACACACACACACACACACACACACACACACACACTACAATGTGAATATACTACAATATCAATAACGTACACACACACACAAACGCGCACACACACACTCACGTACACACACGCACATGTACACACATCACTGCTTCCGTTGGGTGACAAAACTTATTACTAGTGTTTGTTTGTTTGTTTGTTTGTTCAGTCACTAAAACACATTCGGTTAGCACTGTTTGTTTACATTTGTTTAATTTCAAAACAAACGCAGATTTTTTTCTTCTATTTTCACTCCTGTTAGTTTTGTCCGTTTGTTTACGTTTCAAAACAAACACCAATTTTTCTTTTTTTTTTTTTCTATTTTTCTCCTGTCCTTCCTCCTCCTCCTCCTCCTCCTCCTTCTTCTTCTTCTTCCTCTTCTCCTCCTACTCCTTGTCATCGTCGTCCTCCTCCTCCTCCTCCTTCTTCTGTCCTCTTCTTCCTTGTCTCTTTATCATATCTATTATTCACTTCTTTCATTATTATCTTCCTTCTCCTTCTCCTCCTCCTCCTCTTCTTCTTCTTCTTCTTTTTCTTCTCCTTCTCCTCTTCCTCCTTCTTCTCCTTCTATTTATTCATCATTCTTCACTATTTACTCATTATCTTCCTCCTCCTCCTCTTCTTCTTCTTCTTCTTCTTCTTCTCCACCTCCTCCTCTTCTTCTTCTTCTCCACCTCCTCCTCCTCTTCTTCATTATTTCTCCTTTGTCTTTTATTATTTATTTATTTCTCTTAACTAATTTCCATTATCTCCAAGAATCTCCAGATCATCGTCGTCATTTTCTTTCTAATCTCCGAGACGTCTTTCCATTTTCTTTAGTATTTCTGGGCATTTCCATGTTTTCTAATTTCCAAGACATGTTTGTAATTTTCCCTCATTATTTCTGGGTGTTTCCAAATTATCGCTGACTTTTTTCCTATTTCCAAGACATGTTTGTATTTTTTGCCCTAATTTCTGGCCATTTCCGAGGCTTATTTGCATTTCCTACACTATTTCTGAGACATTTCCATATTTTTTTTCATTATTTCTAGGTATTTCCAGACTATCCCTCACTTTTTTCAATCTCCAAGAATTATTTCCATTTTTTTTCATAATTTCTAGAACATCGCTCGCTTATCAATTTCCGAGACAAATTTCCATATACTTCCATCATTTCCAGACCATTTCACTATTTTTTTTTTCAATTTCAAGAGACAAATTTAAACATTTCCATAATTTCCAGCTATTTCCAGATCATTTTACCATTTTTTTTCAATTTCCAAGACATATTTCCAAATTTCTGTACTATTTCCAGCCATCTCCAGACCATTTGACCATTTTTATCCAATTTCAGACAAATTTCCACATTTTTCTATTTCCAGACCATTTGACCATTTTTTTTTCAATTTCCAAGACATATTTCCACATCTCTACTATTTCCAGCCATCTCCAGACCATTTTATTTCAATTTCTGAGACATATTTCCATTATTTCCAGCCTTCCTTGCTATTTCTACATTTCCAGGTCCAGAACTCTCCAAAATGCACAAAAAAATCTCTTAATTTCCGGAGAGACAAAAAAATTACACAGGTTTTCATTCCACGAGAAGTAATTGAAGTGTTTTTTTTTTTTTGAAGTCTTATCGGTTGACATTGCAAAGTTCATGTCACAATAAGTAGGTCATGTCACTTTTTAAACTACTGCTGTACACACACACACACACACGCATACGCACACACACACAATATTTACACTCAATCTCTCTCTCTCTATTCTAACATTGGACCATTACTATGACATGACCAATCTGTCACTTCAACCATGTCATGTCAACCCCCTTGTCATGTTTTATTAGGATGTTACTGCCTTGTCACCCTCCTACCCTCACCTTACCTCTTACTGTGGACTTGTGGGTAATAGTAGTACAGTGATGTCATGTCAACTCATGTCAAGATGTTAAAATGTATACTCAAGGGTGTTTTTGGTGTTTTTTTTCCAGTTTTGGTGTCATTTCAGTGTTTGGTGTTTTGTTTTAAGTCATGTCGATTGTCATATCAAAATTTTTCAACATGTCACTTCAAAGCATGTCTAAATTTTAATCATCTCAATATTCTAACATTCCTGGATCTTAATCACTTCTATATTTGCTGCCAACTCATCACATGCATTTCAACTCATGTCAATCTCATCATATCAAAATTCTTAACATATCACTTCAAAGTATGTCTAAATTCTAATCATCTCAATATTTGCTGCCATATACATTTCAACTCATATCACATACATTTCAACTCATGTCAACCTCATGCCAAAATTTTTAACATGTTACACTTCAAAACATGTCAAATTTAATCATCTCAATATTTTAACATTCCTGCATATTAATCACTTATATAATTCATTTCAACTCATATCAACCTTGTCATGTCAAAATTTCTAACATGTGACACCTCAAAACATGTCTAAATTTTATCATCTCAATATTTTATCACTTCAGTACTTGCTGCTACATACATTTCAGCTCATATCAGTCTTGTCATGTCAAAATTTTAACATGTCATATCTCAAAATATATCTAAATTTAATCATCTCAATCATATCACTTCAATACTTGCTGCCATGTACATTTCAACTCATGTCAACCTCATGTCAAAATTTTCAACATGTGACACTTCAAAACATGTTAACTTAATCATTACCTTTAAAATCTCACCTCATCTCAATTCTAAAACACATCACTTCACTCTAATCATATTAATATTGCACCTGACATTACCTGACATTACCTCAACCTGTCACGTCACTCGTATAAGCTTGTCATGTCAATCTCTTAAGTCTTTCCTCAATCACGGCCCTTCTAGTCATATCAATATTGCATTCTGGCACCACTGACAAACACTCACTTCTTTTTTGGTCATGTCAATTTTTAAGGCTTTTTAAATTATTACTCTTCTAGTCATGTCAATCTTGCATGTTGACAATTCTTTTCACAGTCATGTCAATTCTTAAGTCTGTTTTAAATGCGTCATATCAATTTCTAAGCATTTTTCAACCCTGTCATGTCAATATTTAACTCAATTCCACAACAATTACCCTTACTCATGTCAATCTTGCCTTTTGACACTTCAATGATAAAACTCACTTCAGTTAGTCATGTCAAGAATTACACCACCTTATCAAGCCATTTCCCCAAGTCAGTACCAACATGTCAACACCACTACACCTTGTCACACCAGTCATGTCAACACCACACCTCATGTCACCTCAACACCAAAAAATTGAAGTCATGTCAATATTTCTTTCAATTTTAAAATACATACATACATACATACACACACACACACACTCTCTCTCTCTAAACATTTCGTGAGCTGAGGGTGGCAGTGGTGGTGGTGGTGGTGCTGTGGTGAACTGCGGCACACCACACTGACCCTTCTGGTGGTGGTGGTGGTGGTGGTGGTGGTGTAAATACATAGACACTCTCATTTTCTGTTTCTCTTGGTCATCCCTGGAGAGAGAGAGAGAGAGAGAGAGAGAGAGAGAGAGAGAGAGAGAGAGAGAGAGAGAGAGAGAGAGAGAGAGAGAGATAATTATTAAAAGGTCTTGTATAATATAATTGCTTATTGGTACACACAGAGAGAGAGAGAGAGAGAGAGAGAGAGAGAGAGAGAGAGAGAGAGAGAGAGAGAGAGAGAGAGAGAGAGACCTAATTAAATCTATCACAACAAATAAAATAAATAAAAATGATGATGATGATGATGATGATGACAATGAAAGATGACAAAATAATAATAATAATAATAATAATAATAATAATAATAATAATTGTATCCTTACAATTACTCAGATTACATAGATTATATACATTACACAAAATAATTACTTTTGAAAATACATTACACAAATATAATCAATTAATTAGAATTATATGAGCCAGATCTGTGTGTGTGTCTGTGTGTGTGTGTGTGTGTGTGTGTGTGTGTGTGTGTGTGTGTGTGTGTGTGTGTGTGTGTGTGTGTGCGGACTGGGATGGGTATGGGGGGGGTATGGGTAGGAGAGGACAAGGTGACATGCACACTCTTGTTTATGTGCGTGTGTGTGCGTTTGAGTGCATGTGTGTGCGTGTGTTTATAATGTCTGTATCCGCGCATGTGTGTATATTTGAGCGTATACATATGTGTGTGTGTGTGTGTGTGTGTGTGTGTGTGTGTGTGTGTGTGTGTGTGTGTGTGTGTGTGTGTGTGTGTGTGTGTGCGCGAGCAACCATCATTCCATTCTGGCTTTCAATAACTACTCAACCCTTACTAATAATCTTAGACTACACACACACACACACACACACACACACACACACACACACACACACACACACACACACACACACACACACACTCAGACACTCAGACACACACGCACTCTGGGCCAACACAGGGACACTGGACACTGGGAGGGGAGGGACACAGGACAAAGGAGGGGGTAGGGTAGGATACAGTGTGGGTTGGGTTGGGTTGGGTTAGGACAGAACACATATAGATAAGGTAAAGGTGGGTTCACACATCAATACACAACTGAAATTGCAAGTCGCTGGAAGTATGAACTGAGGCCTTCTATTTGGAACATGTTCACACACAGCGACTGGGAAGTGAATGTAAACAAACAGCCCCAATAACATGTCTTCCTCCAGTGAACGTGATGACAGCCATCAAATCAAACCCTGACAAGACTTCACTCCTCACCTCCACCACCACCCTAACCTCACCTAACCTCACCTCTAACACAACCCTAACCCAAACACCAACACCACTCTAACCTAACCTAACCTCTCCTAACCTCAACTCTAACAAAACCCTAACCCAATCAAACCTAACCCCAACATCAACACCACTCTAACCTAACCTAACCTAACCTAACCTAACCTCAACTCTAACACAACCCTAACCCAATCAAACCTAACCCCAACACCAACACCACCTCTCCTAACCTCAACTCTAACCTAACCTAACCTCTCCTAACCTCAACTCTAACACAAACCTAACCCCAACACCAACACCACTCTAACCTAACCTGACTAGTGTTGAGTCCTCCCTGCAATAGCCAGCACAGAGGGAAGCAGTGATTGGAGAGTGCTGGCCATGGACCTCACCAAACACCAATTTCCCTAAGCTTTTCTTGGTGTACAATTCACTGTTAGGGCCGCTGTGGTACAGAGGAACCATGCGTGCTTTGGGGTCCGAGGGGTCTCCAAGCACACGGGTTCGAATCCCGTCCACGGTCCGAGTGTGGGTTGGGCTTCCTCACTCGGGGCAATGGTTTCCTAGCGGGTGGGCTTTGAGATAGGAGGTGCCCCCCAAAAATTATCCCCTTTAGTTCAGAAATTCCCGTGAAAACCCCACGTTATAAATAAATAAATATAAAAAATGTGTTTCTTTTCCTTCACCAACTCCATCACCATCTTCTCCACATCACCATCTTCTCCACAAGGACGCCACATTTTCAAAGCTTCCTCCATCATGTCACCACACAAACGAAGCTATTATACGACTTTCCTCTTTCCTCTCTCCTTCCGTCGACAAACTTTTAAATAAGATAATCCTTGATCTAGTCACACATCGACTGAACAAGACCACCATGTCAGTCTTGTTTTGTGACTGATTTCTCCAGTCGCTAGGCACCAATATTCAGTCAGAAACTCTCCGAACTTGCAATTTCAGTCGCATATTGACGTGTGTGATATAGGCTAGGTTAGGTTAGGACAAGGATAGAGTGGAGAGGCTTAGGTTAGGACAAGAATACAGTAGGTTAGGAGACATATAGAGCAAGTTAGGATATTGTAGGACACAGAGGATAGGTTAGGATAAGTTGACACACATAAGTCGTAAATAACATACTACTACTACTACTACTACTACTATAACAATAATAATAATAATAATGATGGTGGTGATGGTGGTGGTAAATGATGATGATAATAATAATAGCAATAATAATAATAGAAAAGAAAGAAATAGACAGACAGACAGACAGACAGACAGACAGAATAAATAAAATATATATGAACACAAAAACAAAAATAGACAAACTAATAAATAGGAAACATGGCCTCTTTAAACACACACACACACACACACACACACACACACACACACACACACACACACACACACACTCTCACTCTGGGGAAACTTACAGACAATTTTCCAGTGGTGGTGGTGGTGGTGGTGGTAGTGGGGGAGGCTTGGGTAGGAGGAGGGGTTAGGGTGGTAGTGGTGGTGGTAGTAGTAGTAGTAGCAGTAGTAGTAGTAGTAGTAGTAGTAGTGTGTGTGTGTGTGTGTGTGTGTGTGTGTGTGTGTGTGTGTGTGTGTGTGTGAGAGAGAGAGAGAGAGAGAGAGAGAGAGAGAGAGAGAGAGAGAGAGAGAGAGAGAGAGAGAGAGAGAGAGAGAGAGAGAGAGAGAGAAGAAGAAGAAGAAGAAGAAGAAGAAGAAGAAGAAGAAGAAGAAGAAGAAGAAGAAGAAGAAGAAGAAGAAGAAGAAGAAAGTAGTAGTAGTAGTAGTAGTAGTAGTAGTAGTAGTAGTAGTAGTAGTAGTAGTAGTAGTAGTAGTAGTGGTGGTGGTGGTGGTGGTATCAAAAGCAGTAGTAGTAGTGGTCTTAATCATGTCTCGAAAGAACACCGCTGAAGACACTTGGAAGTAGTAGTAGTAGTAGTAGTAGTAGTAGTAGTAGTAGTAGTAGTAGTAGTAGTAGTAGTAGTAGTAGTAGTAGTAATTTGAACAACAGTACCACAAGTAAAGGAGAGAGAGAGAGAGAGAGAGTATTATCAGTAGTAGTAGTAGTAGTAGTAGTAATATGAACAATAGTACCAGTAAAGGAGAGAGAGAGAGAGAGAGAGAGAGAGAGAGAGAGAGAGAGAGAGAGAGAGAGAGAGAGAGAGAGAGAGAGAGAGAGAGAGAGAGACAGACAGAGAGAGAAAGAGAGAAAGAAAGAAAGAGAGTATTATCAGTAGTAGTAGTAGTAATAGTAATAGTAGTGGCAGCAGTAGAAGTAGTGTAGCAGCGGCAGCAGCAGTAGTAGGAGCAGTGGAGTCTAATCATGAATGTCGCGATAGGGCACCTCTGAAGACACTTGGAAGTCGTCAAAGAAGTGGTGTAGGAAGTCAAACGTTGGTCGCAGGTCTGGTTCCTTGTTCCAGCAGTGTAGCATCACCTTGTACAGCTCTTCAGGGCACCGCGGGGGCTTGGCCATGCGGTAACCCGACTGCACCCGTTCTATCACCTCTCGGTTGTTCATGCCTGGGGGTGCCAAGGTCAGGTTAGGTTAGGTTAAGTTAAGTTAAGTTAGCCTCAATAAAACACTTGACAGCACTCAAAATACACCGAAAAAACACTCAAAACACATGCAAAACACCCACAAACATGTCATAAATACCCAAAAAATTATGAAACGCCCAAGAAATATCCTAATACATTCCAAAACACTCCAAAACACTCAAAACACTCCCAAATACACCCAAAACACTACAAAACACTCCCAAATACACCCAAAACACTACAAAACACTCCCAAATACACCCAAAACACTCGAAACACATGCAAAACACTCACAAACATGTCACAAATACCCCAAAATTGACACACACTGAAAATACCCAAAAACATTAAAAAACACCCAAAACACCCTCAAAACACCCTAAAAACACCCAAAACACTCCCATAATGATGATAAACACACAAAACTAACCCAATTACATACCAATGATGATAAAACACCGCAAACACACTCAAAACACCACCAAACACAAACAAACACACAATAAACTCTTGAAACCACCCAAAACACCCTAAAACACACCCAAAATCCCCCAAAAACTCACTCAAAAATTATAACCTCCCCCCACAGCACCAGTATCACTCACCAGGATAAGGGTTGGTGCCATAAGTCACCAAAACACACTCAAACCTCCTACAACACACAAAATACCCCAAAACCCCTCTAATCAACACCCCAAAACCCCAAAAAATTCACCCAAAAATTCTAAAACACCCAAAACACACCCAAACCTCTTAAAACACACAAATACCCCAAAACCCCTCTCAAACACACCCAAAACACACCCCAAAATAACTGCCCCCCAAAAAAAACACCCAAATCTCTTAAAACACCCAAAACACCACAAAATCCATCTAAAACACACCCACACACAAAATTCCCTAAACCACACCCAAAATCCCCAAAACACACCCAAAACACCACAAAACCCCATTTAAAACACCCAAAACCCTTAAAACTCATAAACAGCCCCTTAAACACCCAACAAAACTCACCCAAAACCCTTCCCAGAGAGAGAGAGAGAGAGAGAGAGAGAGAGAGAGAGAGAGAGAGAGAGAGAGAGACTTCACCATTACTCACCAGGATAAGGGTTGGCTCCATAGGTGATGACTTCCATTAGGAGCACCCCAAAGGACCACACGTCACTCTTAATGGTGAACCGGTTGAACAACATAGCTTCTGGAGCGGTCCACTTCACTGGGAACTTGTTGCCTGCACCGGGGGAACAACGGCGGGTGAATGGGGATGTGGGGGTGAATTTGTGGGTATGGAGTGAGTCTGTGGGTGAATGAGAAAGTGGGTCTATGGGTGTGTGTGGGTGAGTCTGTGGGTCTATGGGTGAATGAGTGAGAAAGTAGGTCTTTGGGTGTGTGTGGGTGAGTGTGAGTAAGTTTATGGGTGTGGAGTGGGTCTATGGGTGTGTGTGCGGGCAAGTGGGTGAATGGGGCCATCCACTTCACTGGGAATTTGTTGCCTGCACCGGGGGAACAACGGCGGGTGAATGGGGATGTGGGGGAGTGGGGGTGAGTTTGTGGGTATGGAGTGAGTTTATATAGGTATGTGTGGGTGAGTCTCTGGGTGAATGAGAAAGTGTATGGGTGTGTGGGTGACTGGGTGAATGGGGAAGTAGGGATAGTGGGGGAATGGATGTGTGGGTGTGTGGGTGAATGAGTGTGAAAGTGGGTCTATGGGTGTGTGGGTGAATCTATGGGTGAATGAGTGAGAAAGTGTGTCTTTGGGTGTGTGTGGGTGAGTGTGAGTGAGTTTGTGGGTGTGGAGTGGGTCTATGGGTGTGTGTGGGGGCAAGTGGGTGAATGGGGCCATCCACTTCACCAGAAACTTGTTGCCTGCACCGGGGGAACAATGCCGGGTGACTGGGGGAATGGGAAGTGGAGGAGTGGGGGCAGTGGGTCTATGGGTGTGTGTGGGTGAATGAGAGTGGATGTATGGGTGTAAGTGGGTGAGTTTGTGGGTGAACAGGGAGTGGAGGAATGGGTCTGTGGGTGTAGTGAGTGTGTTTATGGGTAATTGGGTGAGTGGGTGTACGGGTGAATGGAGAGTGATTGGGTGAATGAGTGTGTGTGTGTGGAGTGGGTGTATGGGTGTGTGGGGGTGACTTTGTGGGTGTGGAGTGGGTGTATGGGTGTGTTTCATGAGAATGGGTGAGAATTTGGGGAACAGGGTGACTGGGTGAATGGGTTTAGCTTATAGGGGGAAAGTGTGGACTGGGTGAATGGGTGAGTGGGCCAGTGAGTGAATGGGTGACCAAGTGAGGAGTGGATCTGTGATATTCTAACCTCAAAAGTCAATCTAAACTATCAATTTGTCACCCTCACCCTTAGATAACCTCAAAAACCCCAACCCTGACCTAACCTCAAAATACCCCCAAACCTAACCTAACCTAACCTCAAAAACCCCAAACCTAACCTCAAAACACCCCAAACCTAACCTCACCTTATCTCAAAAACCCCAAACCTAACCTCACCTAACCACAAAACCCCAAACCTAACCTCACTTAACCTCAAAACCCCAAACCTAACCTCACTTAACCTCAAAACCTCAAACCTAACCTTACTTAACCTCAAAAACCCCCCAGACATAACCTCACCTAACCTCAAAACACCCCAAACCTAACCTCACCTTATCTCAAAAACCCCAAACCTAACCTCACCTTATCTCAAAACCCCAAACCTAACCTCACCTAATTACAAAACCCCCAAACCTAACCTCACTTAACCAAAACACCCCAAACCTAACCTCACCTAACCACAAAAACCCCCAAACCTAACCTCACCTAACCTCAAAACCCCAAACCTAACCTCACAACCTCAAACCTCAGCTAACCTCAAACCAAATGTAACCTCACCTAACCTCAAAACCCTAACCTCTAAAACCCCCAGACATAACCTCACCTAACCTCAAAAACCCCAAACCCAAACCTAACCTCAAAACACCCCAAATCTAACCTCACCTAACCTCAAACACCCCAAATGTAACCAAACCTCAAAAACCCCAAATCTAACCTCACCTAACCTCAAAATACCCCTAACATAATGTAACCTAACCTCAAAACACTCCAAACTAACCTCACCTAACCTCAAAATATTGGCTAACCTGATCTAACCTTACAGCACCCCCAACCTGACCTAACCTCAAAATACCCCTAGCCTAATCTAATCTAACCTCAAAGTACCCCAACCTAACCTAATCTAACCTCAAAACACCCCTAGTCTAATTTAATTCAACCTCAAAACACCCCTAATATAATTTAATCTAACCTCAAACCCTTAACCTAACCTCAAAACACCCCTAACCTAAATTAACCCCAAAAAAACCTTAACCTAACCTCAAAACACCCCTAACCTAACTTAACCTAAAAAGACCTTAACCTAACCTCAAAATATCCCTAACCAAACCTTAAAAGACCCCTAACCTAACTTAACTTTAAAAAAAAACCTTAACCTAACCTCAAAACATCCAACTAAACCTCAAAAACCCCTGACCTAACTTAACCCCCCAAAAAAAATAACCTAACCTCAAAACATCCCTAACCAAACCTCAAAACATCCCTAACCTAACCTAACTAAAAAAAGAAATTAACCTAACCTCAAAACATCCCTAACCTAACCTAACTTAACCTCAAAACACCCCTAACCTAACTTAACTAAAAAAAAAATTAACCTAACCTCAAAACATCCCTAACCAAACCTCAAAACACCCATAACCTAATTTAACCCCAAAAAATTTTAACCTAACCTCAAAACATCCCTAACCTAACCTCAAGACACCTAACCTAACCTCAAAACCCCTTAACCTAACCCTTAATTTCCCTGCATTTCTTCCCTTAAATAACCCCAAAACCCCAAACCTCACCTAATCAACTTCTCTCCCTTTAACTAACCTCAGAACACATCTCTAACCTAACCAAACTTTGAAAAATAAATAAATAGCTGAAGAAAACCTCAAAAAAAAAAAAATAATTGAACCTCACCAAAAACACCCCTTCACCTACGTCAAAACTAACCACCCCCCCCCAAGCTTAACCCAATGTAACCTACCTCATTTTAACCAACCCTAACCCCAAAATACCCCAACCCAACCTCAATATAACCCCAAAGCTAACCTAATCTACCTCAAAATACACCCAACCTAACCTTATAAAAAACCCCAAACATATTACAACTCAACTTACCCCATTTAAAAAACCCCAAACCAACTTAACTGTACCTTAACCCAACACACACCCCAACCTAACCTCAAAACACCTAAAATTAACCTTAACCCAACCTAACCTTTTCAAAACATCCCCAACCCCACCCAACCCAACCTAACGTAACCCAAACCCAACACACACTGCAAGCTAACCTCAAAAGCAACCTCAAAACACCCCTAAAATTAACCTAACCTTTAAAACACACTCAAACCCCCCAACCCCAAGCCAATCCCACCCAACTCAACCTATACCTAACCTCAAAACACCCCTAAAATAAATTTACCCCAACCTAATCTCAAAACATGCCCAAACCCGACCCAACCCAGCCTACAGTCTGACCATTTATGAAGATCGGTTAGGCGTTGGCTTTTCGGGATTTCCCGGCCTGCGGCGCTGCCAAACCTTGTGCTGGGCAAATTATGGGATTATAACCTACGTGTCAATGAGAACCTTGCTTTCCACACACCACCTCTCTCTCTCTCTCTCTACATATAGAACTTCCATATCATGCAAATATATTTCTATCAGAGATCTATACTACTTATAAATTACTAAAATTTGAGAAAAGAATCTCAGCCTGTCCTAGGAGAGGAAGTGACCCATGGTCTTTGACCTGTGACCTCAGTCTCACCCAAAGGGATGTGTCCTCGTTGTCAAGTATTGTTGTGTCTCTAAAACAATCAAAATATATCTCTCTCTCTAACTTGCCTTTTTTTAGAGCATCACAATGTACATGTACTACAACACCATTCAGTTACCAAGTATTAAGTACCTGACTTGAGGTGCATACTGGTACAAGTGAGACAACGCCGCAGGCCGGGAAATACCCAAAAAAGCCAATGCCTAAAGGATCTTCATAAAATAGAACATAGCCTAACCCAACCCAACGCAAACCAACCTAACCCGACCCAGCCTAACCTTTTCAAAACACCCCAAACCCCAACCCAACCCAACCCAGCCCGATCCAGACAAACCCAGCCTGAGCCATCCTTACAAGTGCTGGGGCAGTAGTCTTCACCCTCCACTATCCTGGCCAGCCCGAAGTCAGCCACTTTGCACAAGAGGGACTCGCCGACCAGCACGTTTCTCGCCGCCAGGTCTCGGTGAAGCAGTAGCAGGCTCTCCAGGTACGCCATCCCTGCTGCTACCTGTGTGTGTATGGCAGAGGAGTAGTAGTAGTAGTAGTAGTAGTAGTAGTAGTAGTAGTAGTAGTAGTAGTAGTAGTAGTAGTAGTAGTAGTGGTGGTGGTGGTGGTGGTGGTGGTGGTGGTGGTGGTGGTGGTGGTGGTGGTGGTGGTGGTGGTGGTGGTGATGTGGTAGTGATGTATGATAGTAGTGATGGTGATGATGTGATGATGATGATAATAATGATGATGATGATGATGATGTGGTGGTGGTGGTGGTGAGAGAGGGAGAGTAGTAGTAGTAGTAGTAGTGGTAGTGGTGGTGGTGGTGGTGAGAGAGGAGAGTAGTAGTAGTAGTAGTAGTAGTAGTAGAGAGAGAGAGAGAGAGAGAGAGAGAGAGAGAGAGAGAGAGAGAGAGAGAGAGAGAGAGAGAGAGAGAGAGAGAGAGAGAGAGAGAGAGAGAGAGAGAGAGAGAGAACGAGAACGAGAACGAGAACGAGAGATAACGAGACCACCACCACCACCACCACCACCACCACCAAAAGACCCTAAAAACACACCCAAAAATGCCTTTAACCTCACCCAGAAGACACCAGTAATAAACACCCTCAACATATGACCTGGGATGACCTTGTGCTGACCTGTGTGGCGACGTAGATAAGGTCATTGAGCTTGAGGTTTCGTTCTCCTTCGTTTCTGAGAAGGTCGAGAAGGGCACCATTGCACATGTACTCTGTCACTATCAAGATGGGCTCCTCCTTCGTACACACTGCATACAACACCTGCAGGGAGACACAGGGAGACACAGGGAGGCAGGGGAGGGACAGAGAGAGAGAGAGGCAGGGAGAGGTAGGGAAAGGCAGGGAGAGGTAGAGAGACAGGGAGAGAGAGAGAGAAAGAGAGAGAATTATTCCTTCAGTTTCTCAAAATATAAAATGTACCCACAACACATCAAAAATACCCCAAAGCACCACAAAACACACCACAACACCACACAACACACATCAAACACCACAACACCCCAAAACACACCACAACACCCCAACACACATCAAACACCACAACACAACAAAACACACTACAACACCCCAAAACATACCACAACACAACAAAACACACAACACCAAAACACCCAAAATACCACAAAACACCCCAAAGCACCTAAAAAACACCCCCAAAACATCACAAAAACACACAACACCCCAAAAATACCCTAAAACACTCAAAACACTAAAAAAATAGCCCAAAATACTTTAATATACCCCCAAAATACCCAAAACACCCCAAAACACTACAAAACCTCTAAAACCTCTCAAAACATCCCAAAACACCAAAACACTACAAAACTCTAAAACTAAAACCTCTCAAAACACCCCAAAACACCAAACACCCCACAAAAGACCTCCAAAACACTACAAAACTCTAAACCTCTCAAAACACCCCATAAACACTACAAAACCTCTAAAACCTCTCAAAACATCCCAAAACTCCCCAAAACACCAAAAACTCCCAAAAACACTAAAAACTCTAAAACCTCTCAACACAACCCAAAACATCCCACAACACCAAAAACACCCAAAAAACACTACAAAACCTGTAAAACCTCTCAAAAACACCCCATAACACCAAAAACATCCCAAAAACACTACAAAACTCTAAAACCTCTCAAAAACACCCAAAAAACACCCAACACCAAAAACACCCCAAAAACACTACAAAAACTCTAAAACACCCCAAAAACACCAAAAAACTCTAAAACCTCTCAAAAACTCCCCAAAAACACCAAAAATACACCAGAACCTCACCAAAACACCCCAAAACACAGACAAACACCCACCACCCCAGCCCTTCAGAGCCTTACCAGTATGTTTCTGTGTCTAAGTTGTTTCATAATCCTTGCTTCCTCCAGGAATGCCTCAGGACTCATGGCTCCCTGACGCAGAGTTTTGATCGCCACCTCATTAGAATTGTTCCACATGCCTAGGAGAGAGAGAGAGAGAGAGAGAGAGAGAGAGAGAGAGAGAGAGAGAGAGAGAGAGAGAGAGAGAGATTAAAATGAAATGCATAAAATTGAAATACACACAAGCACACTCAAACGCACACAAACACACTCAAATCACATGTAAACACACTCAAAACACATCCAAACACACTCAAAACACGCATAGACACTCAAAAATACCCAAACTCACTCCAAAACACCCCAAACGCACCCACACACACCCAAACCACATAAAAATCAGCCAAACACTTCTAAACACACTTAAAACACACTACATTCTCCTTAACACATCCAAATATACCCAAACCAAACACACACCTTAAACACACCCAAAACACCCACACACACCTATCAACACCCCACAACATCCCTAAAACCCCCAATAAACATACCCACTACACTGCAAAACACACCCAACACTGCAAAACACACCCACAACACTGCACACACACACACAAACACATACACAACACTGCAAAACACACACAAACACACCCATAACACTGCAAAACACACCAAAACACAGCCACAACACTGCAAAACACACCCAAACACACCCACAACACTGCAAAACACACCCAAACACACCCACAACACTGCAAAACACACCCAAACACACCCACAACACTGCAAACACACCCAAACACACCTAACACTGCAAAACACACCCAAACACACCCACAACACTGCAAAACACACCCAAATACACAAACACACCCACAACACTGTAAACCACACCCAAACACACCCACAACACTGCAAAACACACCCAAACACACCCACAACACTGTAAAATACACCCAAACACACCCACAACACTGCAAATACCAGCACAAACATACCCACAACACTGCAAAACACACCCAAACACACCCACAACACTGCAAAACACACTCAAATACATCCACAACACTGCAAAACACACCCACAACACTGCAAAACACACCCAAACACACAAACACACCCACAACACTGTAAACCACACCCAAACACACCCACAACACTGCAACACACACACACAAACACATACACAACACTGCAAAACACACACAAACACACCCACAACACTGCAAAACACACCCAAACACACCCACAACACAGCAAAACATACCCAAACACACTCACAACACTGCAAAACACACCCAAACACACCCACAACACTGCAAAATACACCCAAACACACCCACAACACTGCAAAACACACCCAAACACACCCACAACACTGCAAAACACATCCAAACACACCCACAACACTGCAAACACCAGCACAAACATCCAAAACTCCCAGAAGCCCCCACAAACACACCAAATCACATCTTAACACACCAAAACACATCCAAAATACAGCAAAACCCACACAAACACTCCAAAACCCCCACAAATACACCAAAAAAACACCCACAGAAATCCCCAAAAACCTCTCAATACCCCCAAAACACCTCCAAAACATCCCCACACCACCACTTACCATACCACACCTCCCCAAACGATCCCTGACCCAGTTTTTTAATCATAGTGAGGGCCGTTCTCTCAATCTCCCACTGGTCTTTAGTCTCCTGGAAAGGTCCCACTTCTGAGGCTGTGGGCGGGGGCATGGGTACTGCAGGAGACACGCGAGCCCATAGTGGTTCTCTGGAGGGGGTTGGAGAAATGAGAAATGGGTTAGAAATGGTGGAGACATGTGTAGAGGTTAAAATGGGTTAAAAATGGGTAAGGAATGGGTTATTATGTAAGGATAGATTTGGAGAAATGGGCAAAGGAGAGAATAAGGTTGGGGGTCAGAAATGGGTGAGAGAAATGGGTTAAAAATGTGTTAGATTATCCAGCCATTATCTTTTTAACCCCTTCAGTAGCGTGACATGTTTCTCTATTCCTTGTGGTGACTATTTGGTGATTTTGTACAGCTTCACAAACTCATGTGGGGGATTAAAATGGTGAAGACTGTAGCCATTAATCTTCTGCCCTCCATACACCCTTGCTAATGTCAATAAAATGGTCTAATGGTACACAAAACTCAATTAAAATAGTGAAGACTGTGACCATTAATCTTCTGTCCTCCATAGACCCTTGCTAATGTCAATAAAATGGTCTAATGGTGCACAAAACTCAAGGTAAAAATGTGTCATGGTACTGAAGGGGGTTAAAATAGATGAAACATAATGGTGTGTGTGTGTGTGTGTGTGTGTGTGTGTGTGTGTGTGTGTGTGTGTGTGTGTGTGTGTGTATTTGTCTATGTCTGTCTGTCTCTCCATCCTCCATCAGTGTTAGCATGTGCTGTCTGTCTATCCGTGTGTGTGTGTGTGTGTGTGTGTGTGTGTGTGTGTGTATTTACCTAATTGTATTTACCTAATTGTAACATACGGAAAAGAGCTATGCTCGTGTTGTCCCGTCTCCATATCTATTAATGTCCAGCTTTTTCTTAAAGTGTGTGTGTGTGTGTGTGTGTGTGTGTGTGTGTTGTATTTTTCCATGACCTGGGCTTTATGCTGGTGTGGCCCCGTCTCCATATCTACACTTGTCCAATGTTTGTTTGAAGGTGTGCACACTCGTTGGTGACACCACTTCCTCACTCAAACTGTTCCATGTCTCAACACATCTTTGCGGCAAACTATATTTTTTAACATCTCGGACATCTTCCCTTTCTCAGCTTTTTACTATGCGATCTTGTGCTTCTAATGTCATATTCTTCTCTCAGGATCAGTTTCTCATTATCCACTTGGTCCATTCCGTTGATCAATTTATAAACTTGTATCAGATCTCTCTCTCTCTCTCTCTTTGTTCCAGGTTGGTAGATCCATAGCCTTTAGTCTCTCCTCATATGTCATCCCTTCAAATTCTGGAACCATTCTTGTAGCCATTTTTGTAGTCTCTCCAATTTCCTTATGTGTTTCTTTTATGAGGGGTCCACACTACTCCTGCATATTCCAATCTGGGTCTTATTATAGTACTTATCAATTTCTTCATCATTTCTTTGTCCATGTAGTGAAATGCTACTCCAATATTCCTTAGCAAATTATATGTTTCTCTAAAAATTCTATCAATATGGCTTACTGGTTGATTGTTTTCTTCCATCGTCACTCCTAAGTCCTTTTCCTTTTTACTTTCTCCAGTTCTACTCCATCTCCCATCTTATAGATTCCCACAGGTCGTCTTTCACTCTTTCCCATTTCCATGACATGGCTTTTGTTCACATTGAATTCCATTTCCCACTTCTTACTCCATTCCCAGATCTTATTTAGGTCTTCTTGCAGTATTTCACAATCCTCCTTTTGCTTTATAACTCTGCACAGTTTCGTATCATCTGCAAACAGATTTATGTAGCTGTTCACTCCTTCTGGCATGTCGTTAATATAAATGAGGAAAAGTATTGGTGCCAATACTGACCCCTGTGGCACTCCGCTTTCTACTGCTCTCCACTTGGACTTCATATCTTTAACTACCGTCCTTATTTCTCTCCCCCTCAAATAATTTTCCATCCATCTCAATGTGCTTCCTTTTAAGCCACCCTTCTCCTCTAACTTCCATAGTAATCTTGCATGTGGCACTTTGTCAAATGCCTTTTTCAAAGCCAAATAAATACAGTCAACCCATCCTCTCTCTCTTGTACTCTATCAACTATTCTAGAATAGAAACTCAATAAATTAGTTACAAGACAAGTCTTTTCTAAAACCAAATTGGCTATTTGATATTAATTTGTTGTCTTCAACCATTTTCTTTATTTCTTTCACACATCTTGCATATTACACTAGTTAGTGATACCTGTCTGTAATTTAAAGGTTCTTTTCCTTCCTCTTATATATGGGAACCACCTCAGCTCTTTGTGTGTGTGTGTGTGTGTGTGTGTGTGTATTTACCTAATTGTATTTACCTAATTGTAACATACGGAAAAGAGCTATGCTCGTGTTGTCCCGCTCCATATCTATTAATGTCCAGCTTTTTCTTAAAATCATGAATATTCCTTGCTGACCACTTCCACGCCTAAACTATTCCATGCTTCCACCCTTCTATGAGGGAAGCTATATTTTTCACATCTCTCCTATAAGTGGCCATTTTAGTTTTTTCCCATGCCCTCTCGACATTCTTCCATTCCACATACACAGATCTTCCCTATCCATTTTTTCCATGCCAATCATCACTCTGTATATTGCTATCAGGTCTCCCTTTCTTCTGTTTTCCAGGGTTGGAAGTTGCATTCTTTTCAGTCTGTCTTCATAAGTCAAATCTCTTAAGTCAGGCACCATTTTCGTTGCAGCCCTCTGTACTTTCTCTAGTTTCCTTATGTGTTTCTTTAAGTTCGAGCCCACTGTATTGTTGCATATTCAAGCCTCGGTCTTATCATTGCAGTAATTATTTTCTTCATCATTTCTTCATCTAGATATACGAACGCCACTCTTATGTTCCTCAATAAGTTCAATACTTCTCCAATTATTTTGTTTATATGTCTCTCTGGCGATAGGTCATTGGTAATTGTCACCCCAAGGTCTTTTTCTTCATGACTGGTTTTATGTCTTCATTTCCTATCTTGTACATACTCCTGATTCTTCTTTCACTCTTGCCAAACTCTATTTTCTTGCATTTTGTCGTGTTGAACTCCATTTGCCATGTACAGCTCCATTTCCATATTCTGTCCAAGTCTTCCTGGAGTAGTTCGCAATCTTTGTCACATCTCACTTTTCGTAACAATTTTGCATCGCCTGCAAATAGGCTCACATAACTGGACACCCCATCCACCATGTCATTTATGTAGACTGCGAACATTACTGGTGCCAACACTGATCCCTGTGGAACTCCACTCTCCACCAATCCCCATTCTGATGGTCTGTCCTTAATTATTGTTCTCATTTCTCTTCCTACCAAAAAGTCTTCCATCCATTTTAGTAAACTGCCATGCACTCCTCCTACCATTTCAAGTTTCCAGATCAGTCTCTGGTGTGGTACCTTATCAAAGGCCTTTTTTAAATCCAGATATATTCCATCAGCCCAACCATCTCTTTCCTGTATTACATCTATCACCCTCGAATAGTAACATATCAGGTTTGTCGTGCATGAACGCCCTTTCCTAAAACCAAATTGACACTCACAAAGTATGTCATTTTTCTCCAAGAAGTCTGTCCATCTAGTCTTCACCACCCTCTCACACATCTTAGCTACCACACTTGTAAGTGACACTGGTCTATAGTTCAATGGGTCTCTTGTTACCTGATTTATAGATTGGGACAATGTTAGCTCTTTTCCAGTCTTGGGGCACTACGCCTTCCCTTAATGAGGCATCAATTACTTCACAAACTTTTTCTGCCAATTGCTCCCTGCATTCTCTTAAAATCCATCCTGATACCCCATCAGGTCCCACAGCTTTTCTCACTTCTAAACTCCCCATCATGTTCTTGATCTCCTCCACAGTTACTTGAAACTCCTTCATAATCCCTTTCTGTTCCATTACCAGTGGTTTGTCAAAAGCAGTCTCCTTTGTGAATACCTTCCGAAAGCATCCATTCATAGCCTCTGCCATTTCCCTGGGATCTTCACTGTATACTCCATTTACTTCTAAACTTTCAATACTTTCTATTTTTGATGTTGTTGTTCACATGTCTGTAAAAAGCCTTGGTTGGTCTTTACATTTATCAATTATATCCTTTTCTTGTTTCTTTCTTTCTTCTTCTAATCAACACATATTCATTTCTTGCTCTTTTGTAACTTTCCCACTGCTTAATCCGTCTTTTCCTTCTCCACCTCTTCCATGCATCCTCTTTTCTTGTTCTAGCCTTTTCACATCTATCGTTAAACCAGTCCTGCTTTCCAACTTCTATGTTGTCTTATTGGTACAAATTTTTCTCACCTTCTTTGTATATTTTTATAAATTCCTTCCACTTTTCATTTGCTCCTTAGCACTCTTGAATTTCATCCAATTTGTCTCTTGAAAGAATTTCTTTAGGTTTCCAAAATCTGTCTTGGCATAATTCCATCTTCCCACTTTATATTCTTCATTTCTTCTAGATTTCTCTTCGTCTATCACCTTGAACTCCAAAACTGCATGATCACTCTTGCTAAAGGGCACTCCACCCTCATCTCCTCAATGACCATTGGCTCTGTACTAAAGACCAAGTCCAGTCTTGACGATGCTCCTCTCCTCCAAACCTAGTATCTTCTTTGACCCACTGAGTTAACACATTTTCCATTGCCAGTGTCAATAGTGTATTTCCCATGTTGTCTCTGATCCTTCCATTGACCAGTCCTCCCAACACACCTCTTTACAATTAAAATCTCCCATCATTATAGTTCGTTCACAGCCACCCAACATTTCTTCCAGACATGTTCCTGTATCACTTATCATTTCTTCATATTCCTGTACTGACCATGCATTTGTCTTAGGTGGTACGTACACCACTATGTAGTGCCTCTTTTTCCTTCATTAGTTTCTGCTCTGATCTTTAGCACTTCTGCCTTTCCCATACCTTTTTTCACTTGATCCACCTTTATATCTTTTTTAACCAGCAACATCACTCCTCCTCCCATCTTACCTACTCTATTTCTTTTCCAAACGTTATATTTCCTTCTCCAACCTTCATCAGGTCTTCTCCTCTCTCAGTTTTGTTTCAGTAAGACCCACAATATCTGGGTTCTTGTCCTCAAGTAATCGTTGAGTTCTAAAATCCCGATATCACTCCATTTATGTTGGAATACATTACATTTCGCTCATAGTGAGATCAGGTCAGGTTGGGTGAGGTGAGGTGAGGTGAGGTGAAGCAAGGTGAGGTTGTGTTGGGTTGAGTTAGGTGAGGTTGTGTTGGGTGAGGTGAGGTTTGGTCGAGTTAGGTGAGGTTGTGTTGGGTGAGGTGAGGTTTGGATGAGTTAGGTGAGGTTGTGTTGTGTTGGGTTAGGTGAGGTTGGCTTGAGTTAGACTGAGTTATGTTACGTTTGGAAAAAAAAATGTTACTACAATTGAGGTTAGTTTGAGTGAGGTCAGGTCACAAGGAGTTTGGTTAGGTTGGGATGGGGTTAGGTGAGGTTAGGTTAAAAATTTTGGCTAATCCAATATTGAGGTTTGGGTTGAGTTGAGTTGGGTTGGGTTAGGTTAGCCTAGGTGAGGTCAAAAGGAGTTAGGATAAGTTAGGTCAGGTCAAGTTGGGTTAACTTAAGGCTATGTTTGGAAAAAAAAATATATATACAGGCAACCCCCCACTAACGATTGTTCACATAACGAAATTTTGCTACAATGAACGTTTTCTTTTAGTACCATCTGCTCGTATAATGAACACCAAACTTGCTCTAACAAAATTTTATCCAGGTAGTTTTTTCAAAGTTTGAAAGCCTCGCTGTATCACACAAGTCGACAGGCTTTTGAATACACCAGCGCCTCTCATGGACAAAACGCGCACCACTCACTGCCCTTCCCTTCCTCGCTCTTATTAATTCAAAACAATAACAGTGTCCAGCAGCAGCTTGTCATCTCACGCTCAACAAGCCACCAAAACACCATGCAACCACCCCTGCAGTGTGGCCCAGTGTGGCTAAGAACATCAGGAAGTCTCTTACTCTGGGATATTATTCACAGACACAAGAGAGGCGAGAAAACTAATAGCATTGCTCACCACCATCTTGACTCCATCTACTGTCTCTACCATTTTCAAGTGAGCAGACTCTATTAAGAAGGCTGGTGAGACCGTACCTTCCTTGCAAGTTAAAAGAACCCCCTCAACTCGTGACACTACAATGGATAAAATGGAAAGCCTTGTGGAAATGTGGTCCACAAGTTTTGTATGCGGTACAATGCTGCGCCCTTTGTTTACATTCCACAGGTTGCCAGCTACCATATTTCCCGCTCCACTCTCCCTCCCTTCATAAATTTAAGATCATCAGCATTATAAAGTTAGGTACATACATACATTAGTGTACATTATAATGACTTAGTCTTAAATTAAACTGTCCAAATGTTTAACTTCATAATTTTTCCCTTCCTTGCACCTTTCAGTGTACTGAGAGGCAGAGTACTCTCCCTTTGTTTACTCTCAATGACAGTTCAAGTCAGGGGTCAAACTTACAATAGGTTCCCTTAACGAAAATTCACACAACAAACGTTTTTTTTTTAGGGTGGTGGCGGTGGTGGTGGTGTAAACACGCCCTGAAACGCTCGGACCTTTATTTGTGATTTTATTTTGTGCTTGCTGCGACCCTGTGTGGATGTCTTGTATGTACAAGATGCCTGTGTGCAACTGTGGCGTGTGTGGTGAAGCCTTGGCTGTCAGGGTGAGTGCAGTGGTGTGTGAGGGGTGTGAGGTCTGGTACCATATGGCTTGTGTTGGATTCAAGTCCAGCACCAAGGCACTAGTCAACGACAACCTCATGTACTTCTGTGACCCCTGCAAGGAGGTCACCAGAAACATGTGGAGGAGTTACTGGTGCCGGAAAGAGGAGAAGAGTGTACAGACAGAAGACTCTGGTGAGAAGACTGAGAAGAGTGTCCAGACCGAAGAGAACCCCAAGGAAGTGAAGAGCAGCCAGACTGAAGAGGACGTTGTGGGACCCCAGCCCAGCAGACAAGAGGAAGGACCAAGACAGCAGCACACCATGAAAATGAGGAAGAAGAAGGCGCCAATCAGAATTATTGGAGACAGCATGGTGAAGACGATGTCCAGCCAAGTGAAGTGCAGGATGAGAGGGAGTGGCTGCACCAGCCTGAGTGGTGCCAAGATCACGGACATCAGGAAGAAAGTGGAGGAGGAAGCAGCCAGCATGGAGGACGGGATGCTGATCATCCAAGGAGGTGGAAACGGCCTAGAATATGTTGGCGAAGACGAGACGGTGAGGAATGTTGTGGATGCTGTGAAGTGTGGAAGACAAGGGCCTGAGTGTGGCCGTCGTGGATGTCATGCAGAGACCCAGGGAAGGCCCGTTCTACGAGCGTCTGAGAAGATCCACCAACAGAAGACTGCAAGAGGAGCTGCTGAAAATGAAGATAGAGTGGATGAAGGAGAAAAAAGGCAAGCTGAGCTTCATCGAAATGGACGGGTGGTAGACCGGTTCAACCTGTATGAGGAGGACGGCGTGCACCTGAACAACGCAGGGACTGCCAGGATAGGTCGACGGCTGTGTGAGTGGGTGAGGCGAGGTCGCTGCAGCCGATGGACCAGTGACGGGAGACGACAAAAGCACGCCAGGAAGAAGACACCAGCCAGGCAAGTGAGAGTGTGAGGATTGGATGCATGAATGTGAGAGGATGGGGTGTGGGTAAGTTTGAGGATATTTCCAGGGAGCTCCAGGAATGGAAGTTCGACATAGTCGGGCTTACAGAGACGCACCTGAGAGGTGAGGTACAAATGGAAGGATGTGAGTTTGCTATGATTGGGAAGGGACGTAAGACTCAGGAGACACAGGGAGGAGGCGTAGCCTTTCTCTATAGGAAAGAAAGTGGACTGAAAGTAGAGGAGCTTGGTGTGGGAACGTGTGAGAGCAGTGAGGATGTGTTGGCAGTGAGAGTGGAGTGCACAGATGGTCGGGGCAGAGTGGAGAAGATGGTTCTGGTGGTGGTGTACATGACTGTCATGGGTGAAAGAGCTGAGAGGGAGAACAGGAGGAAGTATGACATACTGAAGAGAGTTGTGAGAGAACATGGAGGGGAGAGAGTGCTGGTGATGGGTGATATGAATGCACATGTAGGAATTCTGGAAGAACATGTGAACAGGAATGGTGAGATGCTTGGGGATTTTGTGGATGAAATGGAGTTAGAGAATCTGAATGTAACTTTGGCTGAGACGTGTGACTTGCAGTGCAAGGGAGCAGGAGTCAGCGATAGACTATGTGTTGGTGAATGGAAGAATGCGTGAAATTGTGTCACACATGTGGATAGATGAGGATGGTATGGTGGATATTGTGTCTGATCACAATATGCTGGTTGTGGAGTGCCTGTTGCATGGTAGGAAAGAAGTGAAAGTGGCGAGTAAGAAGAGAAAGTGGAGACTGAGAGATGTAGGGTGGGAAAACTTCCAGGTGGATCTGAGTGCAAGAAGCTGGGATGATGGGGGTGTGCATGCTGTGGAGCACCTGAATGAGAGACTGGTAGAGGATGTGCGGAGTGCTGCAGAGAGCAAGATAGGGTATGTGAGAGTAGGCAAAAGAAAGTCTGTAAACCATGGTGGAATGATGAAATCAGAGAGGCTAGGAAGGTGCAAAAGAGAAGTAGACAATGTAGGTGGCTGAGGAAAAAGAGGCATGAAAGTGATGAGGCAGAGAATGAGTACCAGAATGTATATGAAGCAGCAGAGAATGACAAAGTGAATGATAGTGAAGGCCAAAATGAAGTGTGAAAGAGTGTGGTTGAATCTTTAAGAGAGAAAGGCATGGAAGGTGACCGTGAATGGTACAAGTTCTTGAGAGGTGAGAATATGGCAGACAGTGTTGGAGTGGAGAGTTTGAAGGTGAATGGTGGAGTTGTAACAGAGAAGGAAGGAATGAGAGAGGCAATCAGACAGTTCTGGGAAGAAGTGGGTGGTGTAGGTGAGGTGTTTGGTGCGAGAGAAGGATGTGTGACACTGGAGAGAAAGAATGCAGATGAATTGGATGAAAGGATCAGCAGGGAGGAGGTGGAGAAATGTGTGAAAAGGCAGAAGAATGGGAAGGCAGCAGGGCCGGATGAAATACCATATGAGCTGTATAAGAATGGAGGTGATGTTGTGATTGACAGGATGACTGAGCTTTTTAACCAGGTGTGGGAGGAGGAGAGTGCCAAGAATGTGGAATGAGTGCAGGGTGACTCTGCTGCATAAGGGCGGACACAAGAGTAAGAATGAGTTGAAAAATTACAGGCCGATCGCGTTAGTCAATACAGTAGGCAAAGTGTTCAGTGCGGTGTTGAATGCCAGATTGTGTAAGTGGATTGAAAGAGCTGGAGTATTAGGTGAGGAGCAGAATGGTTTCCGTGCGGACAGGAGAGCTGAGGATAACATGTTTGTGGTGAATGAAATGATTGAGAAAAAAGAGGGATGGAGGTAAATTGTATTTGGGTTTCCTGGATATAGAGAAAGCTTATGATAGGGTGAATAGAGAAATGCTAGGTAGAGTCCTAGAAAAGATTGGGTTGAGTGCCAAGATAGTCAACATAGTGCGTAGCATGTATGTTGATACCAGAGCTAAGTACAGTTTAGGAGATATAGAAACAGACTGGGTGAGGAGTGAGAGAGGAGTTAGGCAAGGATGTATTTTGTCACCAACCCTTTTCAGCCTGTACACAGAGGAGTTAGCAGCAAGAATGAGAAGGATGAATGCAGGAGTGAGTGTGGGGAATGATAAGATAGGTGTGCTTCTTTATGCAGATGACGTAGTGGTTATGAGTGAGTCAGCAGAGGAGCTGCAAAGTCTGCTGGATGTGGTTGATGGGTATGGAAGAGATTTTGGAGTTAGGTTTAGTAGTGAGAAGAGTAAGGTGATGATTGTGAATAGGTCGGAGGATGAATGTAATGCAGCATGGAGGTTGGGAGAGAATGAGTTGAAGCAGGCACAAGAATACAAGTACTTAGGGATGTGGATGAGTCCGAATGGGTGTGAAAAGTCAAAGAATGAAAAATAAGTTTGGTGAACCGGTGGGTGGGTCGTTTAGGAAGCGCGGCAAGGATGAGAGCAAGTAAGTATGACGTGCTGAGAGAAGTGTGGAAGAGTGTGGCTGTCCCCAGTATAATGTATGGTATGGATGTGATTGCATGGAACGAGAGTGAAATTGACAAGTTAGAAGTGGGGCAGTGTAGAGTAGCTAGGCTGGCACTGAATGCACCGAGGTACACGGCAGTAGAAGCCTTAAGAGGGATATGGGATGGAGCTCTTTTAGGAAAGACTTATAAAAGCGACACTTAGGTACAAGATTAGGCTTGAGAGAATGGATGATGCAAGAATAGCAAGGAAGGTGTATCTGTGGAGTGAAAGTGGAAGCAAATGGAAGAAAAGGTGCATGAGAATGACAGAGAGGAATGGTCTACAGGTTGGGTGGGCAGTGAGAATGGCTGGGGTGAATCAGAATGAGCTGGAATGGGTCGTGACAAGAGGAGGCAGAGTGGGAACAGAATGGTATGCGAGGAAGTGGAAGAGTGAGATAGACAGAGATGTGAAGAGTATGGGACTGAATGAATGGAGGAATGGGATGGAACGAAAGACTACTCTGGAATGGTACAAGGTGAAAGAGGCCCCGATGTATGAGAGGTGGTACGATGGAAGCCTGGGTGGTGATCTTCTCTTCAAAGCTAGGGCACAGTGTATGGAAGTGAATGCAAGGAGTTACAGGTGGTCTGAGTCCCGGCATGAGATGATGCAGTGGTGTTGACTGAGTTAGGGCATAATAGGAACGAAAGAGTGGAGAAGACGGGGAGGGAGTGGATGGTGGTGCTGCTGGGACTGAGTAGAGAAACGAATGAAAGGATGATTGAGGCGGTGAAGGAGTTTCTGGAGAGAATGTGGCGTGCCAGATGTACAGAGAGTTAGAGCTAAGGACCCTGTTTCCTTTTTCTTCTTTTTCCTTTTTTTTCTGTATGCCTTTCTTTTGTCGTCCACAGGAGCTGCTGATTCAAAGGCCCGGCTCAGGAGCGATCCCGAGTCACCTGTAGTATCAAGATCAAGGAACGTAACCTGTTCGTTAAGCGGGGTTGCCTGTATTGATAATGCAGGTGAGGTGAGGTGAGGTTAGGTGAGGTTAGATAAAGTTAGATTAGGTAATTTAAGGTAAAGTATGATATTTGTCTCTCAAAGATCATGTAAAGTAGTAGTAGTAGTAGTAGTAGTAGTAGTAGTAGTAGTAGTAGCAGTAGTAGTAGTAGTAGTAGTAGTAGTAGTAGCAATAGTAGTAGTAGTAGCAGTAGTAGCAATAGTAGTAGTAGTAGAAATAAAAGAACAAGAACAGCAATAATGAAGAACAAGCAGTAGCAGTAGCAGTAGTAGTAGCAGTAGTAGTAGTAGCACTCACCCGTATGCTAAGGGAGTACCCGTGGCTGGTCTGCTCGGACATTCGGATGAGGAAAGTGCCTCGCAAGTTCCCCCTGGCCATTAGTAGCTTCTCAGCCTCCTTGCGCGCTATCTTGCCGAAATACCAACTGTGGGGTGAGAGGAGGGGGGGTGAGTAGTGGTAGTAGTAGTAGTAGTAGTAGTAGTAGTAGTAGTAGTAGTAGTAGTAGTAGTAGTAGTAGTAGTAGTAGTAGTTTTGACACAAGACAGGTTAGGGGACACAGGACACATGATACAGGGTGATACTTTTGACACAAGGCAAGTTAGAGGACACAGGACACATGATACAGGGTGATACTTTTGATACAAGGCAAGTTAGAGGGCAAAGGACACATGATACACAGTGATACAGGGTGACACTTACTCCTGACACTCCAGCGATGAGGCCAAGGTGACACAATTCTTAAGGTAAGGTTAGGTTTGATACAGGGCAGGATACACGATACATGATACTTACTCCTGACACTCCAGCGACGAGGCTGAGGCGACATAGTTCTTGGGTATGTATCCTTCTATGAGCCGAGTTAAGTGTCGGGCCAGCCACCAGTCAGCGTCTCTGTGGGTGGGGGTGGACAGTGATACACCCCCCTACTGTGTGTATCCAGGGGTTAACACACACACACACACACACACACACACACACACACACACACAGCTCTGAGTCGTAGTTTTTCCTGTCGTTTTCCCAAGCAAATGAAAAATTACAAGGAAAACCCCTTGCTTTTGAGAGACGGGGGGGGAGCAGCCCTCGGCTCACTCTCTCATGGACACCTCCATTTAAGGGGGCATGACCGGGAGAGACCTATCGCAAGGGGATTTGACACCCCAAGGGATTCAGAGATGGGAACGCCACCCCCACTCCAGCGGCCTGGCTACCCCACATTAGGGCCCACCACAACGACTGTCTTGCAGTTGGCAAAGACGACACTCTCTGCTAAGTGCCCACAGTGGTACAACAACTAGCAAGGCAACAATCACCATCTGCTGCACATTCCGGGGGGGAATTGGGACCTCCTCCACCCATATACCCTCTATCTTAAGGCCACGCACCCATGACGTGTAGCGAGATAGGAACACCACTACCTCACGCATCATGGGCCGCCATCGTGGAAACGCCAACCCAGACTACTGAAAGCCGGAAGTAGTGGGTTGCTACCAGCCACCAGCAAATCTGGGACGACGGCCCCCCGACATACAGGGATAATGGACCTCAGCATGCCGGGAGACACCGGATTAGTGAAGCTGTTAAGAGTATCTGCCTAGGCATACCCCATTGCTGTATGAGTGCCTTACAGAAAGGGACAGTGGATAATTAGCCACAGCCCTTGGCCCTGACACTCTGGGACTGTATTTAGCTGAGCTGCTCTCATTACCAGCGGGAACCACATGGAGGTAACAGCCCCATAACTAAGTCTCGTGGTGCTTTTAACACTAGGTACGGCTGGCTGCAGTAAACCTAGAACACCATGGGAGTCATAGTTACTCCCACTTAACACACACACACACACACACACACACACACACACACACACACAGCTCTGAATACCCCATAAAAACACCCAATATATCCCAAAACATTCTAAACACCCCAAAACACACAAAACATCCCAAATTAAACCCAAAATCCACAAAAACACACTATAAATCACAAAAACACACCATAACACCCCAAAACACACCTAAAACACTAAAACACAAAACACACCTAAAACACCCCAAAATACACCTAAAACAGTCCAAACACACCTAAAACACACAAAACACACTAAAAACACACACAAAACACAAAACACACCAAAACACAAAACACACCTAAAACACCCAAAAACCTAAAACACCTAAAACACCTAAAACACCCCAAAACACACCTTAAACATCCCAAAACACCCCAAAACACACCTAAAACACACCTAAAACACCCCAAAACACACCTAAAACACCCCAAAATACCCTAAATCACCCTAAAACACACCTAAAACACACACACATACTTACGAGTCATTGATAATCTCCATCCGGTCTCCCTTCTCAAATGACAGCTCTCCATTACTCCTCCCCTGGAAAGTGTACATAGCCAGCACAATGCGGCCGCCCCTGGAGGGAGTGGAGGGCGTCCCAGGCTCTGCAGGGCCACAGGCGGACCAGAGGAAGAGGTGGAAGAGGAGGAGGTGGCGTGGAGGTGAAATGGAAGGGGAGAGGGAGGAGGAGGATGGAGTGAATTTGGACCAGAAATGGAGTAAAGAGAGAGAGAGAGAGAGAGAGAGAGAGAGAGAGAGAGAGAGAGAGAGAGAGAGAGAGAGAGAGAGAGAGAGAAATTACATTAGTTCATTTTACAAGATTTTTTTTGTGTATAATATTGTCAAAAATTCATCTTTCTTGCGTATAAAAAGGAGAAAAACTGCTACTATTACTACTACTACTACTACTACTACTACTACTACTACTACTACTACTACAACTAAAGCAATTTTCAGAAGGGTTAAAACATCTGGGGTCGTCACTGAACACCAAAATAATCACTGCAAGAAATATCCTTCAAAAATTTACTATTAATTTCCATCAATGGGCGACTGAAATATAAAGAAAACAGGCCCACTCGGTAGCCAGTCCCCCTACAGAGCTGGGAGTGTGCCAAAGGAGAGGGGGTAATGTCCTGGGAAGTGTGAATGAATGAAATGAAGCGTTTTAAAGAGGTGTTTGTCAGTGTTTGGTGAAAATCTGTCTGTTTGAATACTACTACTACTACTACTACTACTATTACTACAACAACTACTACTACTATTATTCTCAACCTCTCACCACTACACCACCACACCACCACCAGCACCACTATTAGTACCACTATTATTACTGTTACTACTACTACTATTACTACTATTAATACTACTATCACCACCACTACTACTACTACTAACCCATTTTTACTACTACTACTACTACTACTATCACCACCATCACCACCACCACCACCACTACCACTACTACCCACCTTGCAGTGCGGGGGACCAACGCTGGGAGTACCGCACTGCACCACATTCACCACCACACCACCACCACCACCACCACCACCACAAGCAAGGCAGGCCACACAAACACACAAACGGAAAAAAAAACGAAAAAAACGCAACATAAATAAATAAAACAAGGGTCGACATTCGCACAATCGGACATTGGGCTTTTCAAATGGGGTGTGTTTGGATGGGACAAATTAAAACACTAGGGAATATTTAGACTAAAAAAACACATGAAACAAAACATAAATTGATTTAAAACACCAAATAAAACACCAGAAAATAATTTAGACTAATAAAACACATAAAATATATATTGTATTAACCCTTAAACAGCAACAAGTTAGTGAGTTGCCATCTTTCTGGCACGCGTGGCTCCAAGGATATGTGGGTGTGAGTGGAGTGTGTGTTGGTGGTCAGGTGTAGAGGAGGACACCCGGACTCCTCGCTGGCACTGCTCTTTGCTTCCTAAGTAAAGGCTGTGATGCCGGGTGGACCCACACAGTCTGTTTGTGCAATACTGACTCAACACACACAGGGGGAAACATTGTGTACAGGCCGGTATGTGTGATGTACGGGGCCTCAGTACTTCTAACTCAGGCTAAATATGTTGTCTGGGATGTGATAAGAGTCCTGGTACAGTTGTTCTCTGGTTGTACATGTGTGTAATGGTTAGTACTTGTGTTTCTTGTGGCTTGTTTGATTAGTAAATTTGACATGTGGCATCCCTGTGGACTGTGTAATGACAAACACACACCCTGTTGCCTCACCAAACTGTACACTTCACTGGTGCAATAACAGTCACTGAAGCCTGTGAGTCAGTCACAGCTGACAGTAACAGCTGTGAGTCAGTCACAGCTGACAGTAACAGTCACTGAAGCCTGTGAGTCAGTCACAGCTGACAGTAACAGTCACTGAAGCCTGTGAGTCAGTCACAGCTGACAGTAACAGTCACTGAAGCCTGTGAGTCAGTCACAGCTGACAGTAACAGTCACTGAAGCCTGTGAGTCAGTCACAGCTGACAGTAACAGTCACTGAAGCCTGTGAGTCAGTCACAGCTGACAGTAACAGTCACTGAAGCCTGTGAGTCAGTCACAGCTGACTAAGTTATTTATAGAAAACCACATCATCAGGAATGGCGGCACCTTCTTTTGTTGTGAGCGCGTGCACAATTGTGATGGAGAGCAAACAATGTATGGACAATGGTGCAACAATGTGTTGGTAATGTGTTGAACCAAAAGTTAGGACAAACCAGGTTGTGGGTGAGCTGGTTGGCTTCATTTGTTTATTTGTCAAAATGACAGACAACAATTCTTCATTTTCACTGGGTCAGACAACCACCAGGTGAGGGCACCACCAGATGAGACCACCACCAGGTGAGGGCACCACCAGGTGAGGGCACCACCATTGTGAAGCAAGTTAGGAGTGACACAGTTCCTTACAGCCACCAACCATTTTACTGACACAATGTTCAATTTTTCTCACTTTTCTTTCCAAACAATCTATATTTATCCACTCTATGGCAGAGTCACTGGTTTATCAATATCTTTTTTCAAGTAAATCATGAAAATTCAATATGAACCTAACTGTCAGTTTTACTTTGATCGCTGTACAAGACGCTTTGTTTGTCAACTCTGCTCCGGTGTGACTCAATAAAGATGGTCCAAGTATTGTGTTGTTCAGTAGTTTGTCAGTGGCTCCAAACAGAGTGAGGACACAGGTAGTGGGTAGTGGGAGTCAAACTGGCTGTTTCTGTTTAAGGGTTAACACTTCATAAAATATTCTAGTCTACCAAAACACATCAATGAAATATATATGGATTTAAAACACTCCAGGGGAATTTAAAACAAAAAAACACACAATAAAACACAAACTAAATATATATTAATCTAAAACACCAAAAGGAAAATTAAACAAACAAAAAAAAAACAGTCAAAACAAACGTATGCTAATAAAACACAAAAAAAAATTATTTTAAAACACCCCAAAAAATCATAAATTGAAAAAAATGAATTAAAATGACAACTGAATATTAAAACACACACACACACAGACAGACAGACGGACAAACATACAAACGGACACATACCTGACTCTTTCCTCATCCGCATGTGTCCACCGTGTTGATTCCAGCCGTGTGTGGGAAGACCTGCCAACAAACAAACACAAACGTACAAACAAATGCTACATAACCACACACACACACACACACACACACACAGAGAGATGGATAAGATAGATAGATGCGGGGTGTGGCCCAATCACTAACTACACCATTGCGAACCATGAGACCATGCTAGATATTAGATAAAAGGCTGCTGAATTCGTCTATATATTCAAATAAGGTTAAAGTTCTATAGGTAATGAGTAAAATGCATATAAGTGACACATTACACCCAGTCAGTAGAATTAAGTAACAGTGACCCAGCACACTCAGCCCATCCTCCTAAGAAACACTAGATAATAAGGGGCTGTGGAGTGTGGCCAAAATCATGTATAGGAGGCTGCGGGGTGTGGCCAAGATCGTGTATAGGGGGCTGTGGGGTGTGGCCAAGATCATGTATAGGGGGCTGCGGGGTGTGGCCAAAATGTGGTAGGGGCTGATGTGATATGTGTATAGGGGCTGGGTGTGGCCAAGATCGTGTATAGGGGCTGTGGGTGTGGCCAAGATGTGTATAGGGGCTGCGGGGTGTGGCCAAGATCGTGTATAGGGGCTGAGGGTGTGGTCAAAATATGGGGCTGTGGGGTGTGGCCAAGATCGTGTATAGGGGGCTGCGGAGTGTGGCCAAGATCGTGTATAGGGGGCCGTGGTGTGTGGCCAAGATCGTGTATAGGGGGCTGCGGCGTGTGGCCAAGATCGTGTATAGGGGGCTGCGGGGTGTAGCCAAAATTGTGTATAGAGGGCTGCGGGGTGTAGCCAAAATCATGTATAGGGGGCTGCGGGGTGTGGCCAAGATTGTGTATAGGGGGCTGTGGGGTGTGGGCAAGATCGTGTATAGGGGGCTGTGGGTGTGGTCAAAATCGTGTATAGGGGGCTGTGGTGTGTGGCCAAGATCATGTACATATAGGGAAATCCATCGCCCAAATTCAATTAATTATAATATTTTTTCGGCTGCGTATTAACAAAAATGCATAAATTAAACACATGTAAATCAAGAGTTACCTGTACTACTACTACTACTACTACTACTACCACCACTACTATTATTACTACCACAAATCTAAGCCTTACAAAATTACTACTACTACTATCACAACCCCCCCACCACTACCACTACTAATACTACTATTACCACTACTACTACTACTACTACTACTACTACCACCACCACCACCAACACCACCACCACTACTATTACTACTATCACCACCACCACCACTGACCTTGGCCTGAGTTGGACCTGATAACGTCAACGCCATGCTGTTGTGAGTTATAGGCGGGGCGGGACCCTCTGGCCGGCTCAGGGTAGTAGCGGGGGTTTGGTCCACCCCCTCCCCCACCGTGAGGCGGCGTCATGGCAGCCCCGTCAGCCTTACCTGCAAACGCACACACACACACACAGACACATGAAAGACATTATTCATTTATTTAATTTATTTATTATAGAATTATTATAGAATTGGAGATTAATAGATAGAGAGTAACCTAACTTAACCTGACAGTGCCACAGTGCTGACCCAAACACCACTCTTATTGTCAACACACTCAATTATCAGACTTACAAATAAATAGATATACACTAACTTAACCTAACCTAACCTAACCTAAGAGTGCCAGTGCCAGCCCAAACATCACTATCACCACATCAACACATTCAAATTTTTCCAACACAATATTTACAAACCCTTACACTGAATTCTCCACATTATAAAACCTCAACCTTCCTTCACTCTGGCACTGTAACCCTCCACGTGACTGTTTGGCCCCTCCACCACCACATTAGGAGGTTGCCAGCCATGCAGACCAATGTTATAATGGACTAGATAATAAACACACACTATTCTGCCCTTCCCTGCCCTAACCTAACATAATCTTGTTTTCTATCCTAACAAAACCTAACCTAATCTAATCTAACCAAACCTAACCATAACCTAACCCAACCCAACCTAACCTAATCTAACCTAACCCAACCTAACCTCCCCTGCCTTAACCTAATATAATCTTGTCTTTTAACCTTAACAAAACCTAACCTAACCTAACCCTGCCCTGCCCTAAGTTGCCAGTGCCAGGAGGGTGCCGCTGCCTTACCAAAGTCCATGAAGGGCTGGTGGGGCGGGGGGGGCTGCCCCTTCTTCGGACAACAGAGATTCTGGCCCATCGTGGCAGCAGCAGCTCTCTTGCCCCCCCTCCTCCTCCTCCTCCTCCCCCGCTCCTCAGGCACCTGCACACACACACACACACACACATACACACATTATTATTATTTTTATTTACAGACATACTAATATTAGTTTTGCTTACACACACACACACACACACACACACACACACACACACACACACACACACACACACACACACACACACACACACACACACAATACAAAACACACTCAAAAGACACCCCAAACACTCAAAAATATACCAAAATATACTCAAAAGACACCCAAAACACACAAACAAATCACCCCTAAACACCCCTTAAAACAATCAAAAATATGCTCAAAACACACAGAAACACACACACACACACACACACACACACACACACACACACACACACACACACACACACACACACCGCGTAGTGTAGTGGTTAGCACGCCGACTCACAATTGAGAGGGCCGGGTTCGAGTCCCGGTAAGCGGCGAGGCAAATGGGCAAGCCTCTTAATGTGTGGAGTGTGTTCACCTAGCAGTAAATAGGTACGGGGTGTAACTGGAGGGGTTGTGGCCTCGCTGTCCCGGTGTGTGGAGTGTGTTGTGGTGTGTTAATGTGTAGGGTGTGTTGAGGCAGCAGTAAATAGGTAAGGGGTGTAACTGGAGGGGTTGTGGCCTTGCTGTCCCAGTGTGTGGAGTGTGTTGTGGTGTGTTAATGTGTAGGGTGTGTTGAGGCAGCAGTAAATAGGTACGGGGTGTAACTGGAGGGGTTGTGGCCTCGCTGTCCCAGTGTGTGGAGTGTGTTGTGGTGTGTTAATGTGTAGGGTGTGTTGAGGCAGCAGTAAATAGGTACGGGGTGTAACAGGAGGGGTTGTGGCCTCGCTGTCCCGGTGTGTGGAGTGTGTTGTGGTGTGTTAATGTGTAGGGTGTGTTGAGGCAGCAGTAAATAGGTGGAGGGTTGTGGCCTCGCTGCGGGATGTAACTGGAGGGGTTGTGGCCTCGCTGTCCTGGTGTGTGGAGTGTGTTGTGGTCTCAGTCCTACCCGAAGATCGGTCTATGAGCTCTGAGCTCACTCCGTAATGGGGAAGACTGGCCGGGTGACCAGCAGGCGACCGAGGTGAATTACACACACACACACACAGAAGACCTAGTGCTGTTGACGGAAGAAGATGGAAAGACAAGAGGACATGGAAAGAAGATCAGGATGAAGCAGTGTGTGAAGGATGTTGGAAAATACAGTTTTCCACACAGAACGCTGGAAAAATGGAATGCATTGGATAATGGAATTGTTGCAGCACATAGTGTGCAGAACTTTAAAGAAAAACTAGATAAATGGAGATATGGAGACAGGACACCATGAGCCCCACTCGATCCCTGTACATACAACTAGGTAAATACACACACACACACACACACACACACACACACACACACACACACTCACCAGGACCCAGAACACAGCAGAGCCTCACAGCAACACAGTGTTTCAGTCGACCCATCTTAACTGTAACACATAAATAAATCAGTCACAGAGAGAGAGAGAGAGAGAGAGAGAGAGAGAGAGAGAGAGAGAGAGAGAGAGAGAGAGAGAGAGGCTGGTCTTTTCAAACACTTTTGTGCTTCACCTCCATTATATCAAAAGGCTTTATTTAAATTGCCATGAATTTTTAAGGGTGTTTTTAAGGTTCTAGAGGCAGAGTGACAAGATTTCTCCATTACTATCTGGACAAACTCTTAAAAGCCCTGCCAATCATCTCTGTGGCCTTGGCAAACAGTCATAGTGAGAGAACAAGTCATTTTTAGCAATGTTTTTACAGTTCTAGAGGCAGAGTGACAAGATTTCTACATTATTAACTGGAGAAACACTCTTTTAAAAGGCTCTAGTTGAAGTAATAAGGGTTTTTAAGGGTGTTTTAATAGTTCTAGAGGCAAAGTGAGAAGATTTCTACATTATTAACTGGAGAAACACTCTTTTAAAAGGCTCTAGTTGAACTAATAAGAGTTTTCAAGGATGGTTTTACAGTTCTAGAGGCAGAGTGACAAGATTTCTGCATTATTAACTAGAGAAAAACTCTTGAAAACCCCGCCAGTCATCTCTGTGGTCTTGGAAAACAGTCATGGAGAGAAAATAAAACATTTTAAGAGTATGGAACAGAGAGAGAGAGAGAGAGAGAGAGAGAGAGAGAGAGAGAGAGAGAGAGAGAGCACAATATTCATAATAGCAACATTTCTACACCAGTTCTTAATACACAACTTCAAAAAGACAATATCAGATCAATAAATTGCCACAAAATTACAACAATGTAATCGCTCGGTAATAAAAAACATTATTTAGAAAGCCAGGTCACTCACACCATGACCTGACCTCACCAAGCATAACTGACCCTATACTAACATTCCCTGACCTTAAATGATTGACCTAGCTTTCCTATGTGACCCAAAACACACGCCCCACTTGACCTCACCTCCCCTGAGTCACCCCCTCCTAACTGACTCACCCCTGACTCACGTTGACCCACCCTCAGCCCCTCCAGAGACCCATGATCCCCCCACCACGCCCGTGACCTGACCACGTGACCCCAAACACGCCCACTTCTTCACTCCCTTCCACTACCCGAGGCAAAAGTGACCCATTTCTGACTCAGCCCACTAATTCATTCATTTTGCCGCACTGGGGCTTCCTGGTGACCCACGCCCTAGATACACCAGTGCCTAGGGCGCGGGCGGACACCCCTGCACGCCCATCCCACCCACGCCCACGCCCACGCCGGGAAACTCATCAAATACATCAAAAGCTTTAGCATTCGATTGATGAGAAGAGAGGCGGCGGGGTAGTCGTGAGGTAATATTTCGCCTATTTTTCCCTTATTTCACCCATTAGCGGGGTCTATTTGTGCGTGGGCGTGGGTGAGGGGTGCGCGGAGAGGCTCACCTGTAGTATTGTGTGGTGAGAGGGCGTGGTGAGTCGCTAGGGGCAAAAAGGATAACAGGCACAGAGCACAGACTAGTGTTTACAGATCCGCCATCGCATTGCTAGTCTGAGAGCCTTTCAGTTTGGTCTCCCTTCCTCTCCCTCCCTCTCTCTCCCTCTCCCACACCCTCCATGGCAGACTCGTTCACCCCGCCACCTTCAATTTCCTCCCACAGCTCTGACTTGGCGATAATATTCACTGGGTAGCGCTAGGGAAGGGAAATAATCGCTTAAATATATCTAGGGTGAGGGACGTTTAGCGGGAACAATATGGAAGTTAGCGGGAGATGGGGATTTACTTTAATTTGCTCCCTAAATACAGAATGGGAGATTATTTTGTTAGTTTAGCGCTGGGGAAATGGAAATAATCGATCATTTATACCTGAAGAGGAGGTAATATTCTTAGTTTATCGCTGAGAAATGGAAATAATCAATAATTTATATATGGTGTAAGGGACGATTAGCGGGAATAGGGAAATGCGCGGGAGATGGCAATATACTTTTAAATTGCTCTCTAAATACAGAACTGAAGATAATTTTCAAGTGTCAGCGCTGGGGATGGGAAATATTCAGTCACTTATACCTGAAGTGGAGATAATATTCGTGGTTTATCGCTGGGAAGGGAAATAATCGCTTAAATATATCTATGGTGAAGGACTTTAAGCGGGAGCAATATGGAGGTCAGCGGGGAATGGAGATATACTTTAAATACAGAATAGGAGATAATATTCATACTTTAGCGCTGGGGATGAGAAATATTCAGTCATTTATACCTGATCTGGAGATAATATTCATAGTTTATCGCTGGGAAATGGAAATAATCAGTAATATATACGTATATATATATATATATATATATATATATATATATATATATATATATATATATATATATATATATATATATATATATATGGTGTAAGGGACGATTAGCGGGAATAAGGAAATACGCAGATGTCAATATACTTTTAATAGCTCTCTAAATACAGAACTGGAGATAATTTTCAAGTGTCAGCGCTAAGGATGAGAAATATTCAGTCACTTAATACCTGAAG
>NC_059256.1:1205493-1212993 GCF_017591435.1 Portunus trituberculatus | reverse complement strand
GGAGAGGCTGGGAGGTACTGGGATGCACTGGGAGAGGCTGGGAGGTACTGGGAGAGGCTGGAATGCACTGGGAGAGGCTGGGAGGTACTGGGAGAGGCTGGGAGGCACTGGGATGCACTGGGAGAGGCTGGGAGGTACTGGGAGAGGCTGGGAGGCACTGAGAGAGGCTGGGAAAGACTGGGAGGCATTGGAAGAGGCTGGGAAGGACTGGGAGAGGTTGGGAGGAACTGAGAGAGGCTGGGATGCACTGGGAGAGGCTGGGAGAGAGAGAGAGAGATTAAAAGCACAATACAGCCCTAAACACAACAATAACACCACCAAAACACTCAAAGCACCATTAACCCCTTCAGTAGCATGACGTGTTTCCTTATTCCTTGTGGTGACTATTTGGTGACTTTCTACAGCTTCACAAACTCATGTAGGGGATTAAAATGGTGCAGACTGTGGCCATTAATCTTCTGCCCTCCATACACCCTTGCTAATGTCAATAAAATGGTCTAATGGTGCACAAAACTCAAGGTAAAAATGTGTCCCAGTACTGAAGGGGTTAAAATAGTGAAGACTGTGGCCATTAATCTTCTGCTCTCCATACACCCTTGCTAATGTCAATAAAATGGTCTAATGGTGCACAAAACTCAAGGTAAAATGTGTCCCAGTACTGAAGGGGTTAAAATAGTGAAGACTGTGGCCATTAATCTTCTGCTCTCCATACACCCTTGCTAATGTCAATAAAATGGTCTAATGGTGCACAAAACTCAAGGTAAAAATGTGTCCCAGTACTGAAGGGGTTAAAATAGTGAAGACTGTGGCCATTAATCTTCTGCCCCCATAGACCCTTGCTAATGTTAATAAAATGGTCTAATGGTACATAAAACTCAAGGTAAAAATGTGTCCCAGTACTAAAGGGGTTAAAATAGTGAAGACTGTGACCATTAATCTTGTGCCCTCCATACACCCTTGCTAATGTCAATAGAATGGTCTAATGGTACACAAAACTCAAGGTAAAAATGTGTCCCAGTACTGAAGGGGTTAAAATAGTGAAGACTGTGACCATTAATCTTGTGCCCTCCATACACCCTTGCTAATGTCAATAAAATGGTCTAATGGTACACAAAACTCAAGGTAAAAATGTGTCCCAGTACTAAAGGGGTTAAAATAGTGAAGACTGTGACCATTAATCTTGTGCCCTCCATACACCCTTGCTAATGTACACAAAACTCAAGGTAAACATGTGTCCCAGTACTAAAGGGGTTAAAATAGTGAAGACTGTGACCATTAATCTTGTGCCCTCCATACACCCTTGCTAATGTCAATAGAATGGTCTAATGGTACACAAAACTCAAGGTAAAAATGTGTCCCAGTACTGAAGGGGTTGTTGCTATAACCTAACCTAACCTGACCTAATCCAAACTTTAAAAAATAAATAAATAAAATAAATAAATAAATAAGAGAAGACTAACCTAACCTCATGAATTCTAACTTAATTTAAACAAACCTAACCTAACCTAACCTAACCTAACCCAACCCAACCCAACCCACCAGGCAGTCTATATCCTCCGGTAATCTTCGCATCACCAGTCTCGCAGCCGTTCAGCGTAACACACTCATCGAAAAGGTTCTTCCCAGCCGCCCTGTGCACTGCCCCATCAACACCGCCACCACCACGCAGGCTGTTGTTGGCCGCGTTCACTATGGCGTCCACCTCCAGCCTGGTGATGTCCCCCACAAAGATGGAGATCTTCTGGTTCAGCTCTGCATCTTTGGTGTACCTGCTGCCACTCAAAATGTTCTGGGCTTGCTCCACACTCAATGCTGGAAGGTAAGGCTGAGGTGAGCTGATGTGTGGTTGGGTTGGGTTGAGTTGGGTTAGGTGAAGGGGGGTGAGGTTGGGTTGGGTTAGTTGAGGAGAGAGAGAGGTTAGGTTATAGTTAGAGAGAGAGAGAGAGAGAGAGAGAGAGAGAGAGAGAGAGAGAGAGAGAGAGAGAGAGAGAGAGAGAGAGAGAGAGAGAGAGAGAGAGAGAGAGAGAGAGAGAGAGAGAGAGAGAGAGAGAGAGAGAGAGAGAGCCAAACACAGCCTTCAACAAACTGGACACATATAATGGAGTGGCACTGAACTGTTCTGAGCCAAGCAATGCCATGCCAGACAGTGCCACTTGTATAGACACTCAGAAGGCTTTCATTCATCACTGGGAAAGGCTGGGCACTGTTGGCACTCACTCACTCACTCACTCACTCTCTCAATGCACTGCCACACTGTTGTTTAGCATTATATTAAGTCTATATTGCTAAAGTCACACAAAAACCTGCTTTATGACAGAATTTCCACCCTAACCTGTATTTCTCATTAGGACACACAAACACACACACACACACACACACACACACACACACACACACACACACGCACAGAGGGACATAATATACCATAGTGTGGGGCTATATGAAAAAACTGTGGTCAGGCATGATTTTTTTTTTTTTGAAGTAACTAATTTTAATTTTAAGAAACCTTATTCAGTAACTAGGCATCCAATGTGTATGAACTGTGTGACAAAAAATTTATGAACTCAGAGCACAGTCTTAAGTAATGTTTCTGTTTATTTATTTTTGCAGACCTGTTGTGAAGCTTTTATTTCATATGAACGCTAAGAATGCTAGCATAACACGTAATCAACTAAGAGTGTCCAGCTGGGAGTATAATTTTGTACATTCATCAAGTGAGCTCTAGTAGAGAGTAGAAATGTGTAGCAGTTAGCAGAAAGATTATATAGCTGGTGTTCTGAAATGGGGCTAAATGGAACAGGAAATGGGGCTAAATAGAACATACCTCTGAAAGGTAGTTGCAATTGCACTACTAACAAAGGTTATGTTTCCATTTCACGATGGTGCGTAACTACAAAAGAAAGCCTAATTCAAATAGGCTAAGTTAGTGAGGAGGACATGGCATGTTCACTTCTGGACTTGGATAATGGCGAGGGCACCATTAGAACAATTAGCGATCGCTACAAAATCCCGCTAGCGACTCTTCACAGGCGGTGGAAGGGCACTGTGGAAAAACCCTGGGCAGTTGGGGCACCCTACAGCTCTTCTAGATGAAGAGAGAGCATTAGCTGCTAATGTTGCTGCCTTAGCTGACTATGGCCTAGCACTTGACATGGATGATCTGCGTAGATTTGTGCAACATTACCTGAACAAGAAATGCAGCTATGTGCCTTGCTTTAAAGATAACTTACCTGGAATAGACTGGGTTACGCTTTCTTGAAGAGACACAAGGATATAATTTCAAAAGACACTGCCAGAACATAACACGCAAGAGGGCAGCAGTGTCTGATAGGACTGTTGAGGAATATTTCAAACGGCTGCAAAGAACCTTAGATGGTTCATCCACTTCAGGTCTTCGGGAAGTAAGGAAAGCTAGGAAAGTCAGGAAAATTGTGTATGAAGACTCAGAGGAGGATGAAGGTAATGATGACCAAGACATAGATGAGTCAGAAGTTATGGAGATTGAGGAAGGAGTATCAGCGGTGGACAAAGAAATCAAACCTGACAGCTATTGTCTAGTAAGATTTGCTCTGAAGAAGTGTTGTGTATTATGTTGGTAAAATCAAAGGGAAATCAGATGAAGATGTTAATGATTGGGAAATTGACTCCTACAGAAAGTGTGAAAATGATTCCAATGGTGCCTATGGGTATATGCTTCCACAAACACCTGACAAAGGACTAGACAGTTGTGATGATGTAGCATGTGTATTACAAGTGAAAGCAACACACAAGAACAAAATTATGTTTGACAAACGTGAATTTCCCAGAACCTTCATGTTGAGGTAGACAGTTTTGAGTTAAGCTGAAAATGAATATGTTTAATTTTCCATTTTCATATAGCCCTAGTGTGTGTGTGTGTGTGTGTGTGTGTGTGTGTGTGTGTGTGTGTGTGTGTGTGTGTGTGTGTGTGTGTGTGTGTGTGTGTGTTCCCTAGTGATTCATGGTGGTGACAACCCTGAAGTATGTCTGTCTGTGTTTCAGGGACTTATATTCAATTTTTTGGTGTATTTTACTATGTTTCATATAGCACCAAATATTCTATAAATTTAGTTCTGTTTGATATAGCCCCATATTGGTTCCAAATAGCCCCATTTTTGTGTGTTCCTAATAGCCCCTAATATTTTGGGCAAAGAAGTTTTTTTGTTTTATTTCTTAAAAATTAACTATCCAATATTTGTAAACTTTTTTTGCAGCATTTAATAGTAGGAAGGTTGTGTTTTGCAGCATTTAATAGTAGGAAAGTTGTGTTTTGCAGCATTTAATAGTAGGAAGGTTGTGTTTTGCAGCATTTAATAGTAGGAAGGTTGTGTTTTGCAGCATTTAATAGTAGGAAGGTTGTGTTTTGCAGCATTTAATAGTAGGAAGGTTGTGTTTTGCAGCATTTAATAGTAGGAAGGTTGTGTTTTGCAGCAGTTAATAGTAGGAAAGTTGTGTTTTGCAGCATTTAATAGTAGGAAGGTTGTGTTTTGCAGCAGTTAATAGTAGGAAAGTTGTGTTTTGCAGCATTTAATAGTAGGAAGCTTGTATTTTGCAGCAGTTAATAGTAGGAAGGTTGTGTTTTGCAGCATTTAATAGTAGGAAGGTTGTGTTTTGCAGCATTTAATAGTAGGAAGGTTGTGTTTTGCAGCAGTTAATAGTAGGAAAGTTGTGTTTTGCAGCATTTAATAGTAGGAAGGTTGTGTTTTGCAGCATTTAATAGTAGGAAGGTTGTGTTTTGCAGCATTTAATAGTAGGAAGGTTGTGTTTTGCAGCATTTAATAGTAGGAAGGTTGTGTTTGCAGCATTTAATAGTAGGAAGGTTTTGTTTTGCAGCAGTTAATAGTAGGAAGGTTGTGTTTTGCAGCATTTAATAGTAGGAAGCTTGTGTTTTGCAGCATTTAATAGTAGGAAGCTTGTGTTTTGCAGCAGTTAATAGTAGGAAGGTTGTGTTTTGCAGCAGTTAATAGTAGGAAGGTTGTGTTTTGCAGCAGTTAATAGTAGGAAGCTTGTGTTTTGCAGCATTTAATAGTAGGAAGCTTGTGTTTTGCAGCATTTAATAGTAGGAAGCTTCTGTTTTGCAGCATTTAATAGTAGGAAGCTTGTGTTTTGCAGCATTTAATAGTAGGAAGGTTGTGTTTTGCAGCATTTAATAGTAGGAAGGTTGTGTTTTGCAGCATTTAATAGTAGGAAGCTTGTGTTTTGCAGCATTTAATAGTAGGAAGCTTGTTTTTTTTTGGGGGAAAAGCTTAACAAAATTGAATGATAATATATTGTGAAGTTATCTAAAGTAAAGTGAAGAAATTGATCTTTTTTTGTTTCATATTGCCCCAGGCTACGGTACACAGACACACAGAAAGAGTGACACACACACACACACGACTTACATTCACAGACAGAGACAAACAGACAGACAGCCACACACACAGAAACACAGGCACACTCACCAGACTTGCTAATCTCGTACTTATTGACATCATGGTACTTTGGCCAGGGCAGGACAGCGGAGAGGGGCACGTGACCAGCGGGGTAGCAGGACCTCTTCTCGGCCAGCCCCATAGACAAGTACTTTTCCTTGTGCCATCTAAAATCTTCCATATTTCCTGAACTGAACAATTTGTAGGCCTGCACGCTTAAGGAATTGTAGAAAAGGCCTATACCTTTTATTCCTGGGGCTGGTAGGCGTCGGGCGTGGGCAGGGAGGCGTAGGGAAGATGTTAATGACAAGGGCTTGAATGAGACAGCCAGCATACTAGTATACGACTGGTCTTAATCTTGATCTTGATGCTACAGGTGGCTCGGGATCGCTCCAGAGCCAGGCCTTTGGATCGACAGCTCCTATACAGGACAAAAAGACACAAAACAGAAAAAGAAAGAAAAAAAAGTAGTATTCTCTTCGTTAATGATCCCTACACCTCGCTGGCCACATTCTCTCCAGGTAGCCTACTCCTTCACAGCCTCCATCATCCTTCCACTCGTCTCTCAACATTGCAGTGTTTCTTAACCTTTTTCGACTTCAGCACCCCTTTTGGTCAGGCCTAAGCAGTCCAGCACCCTCCACCATTGGCTTACTCAGCACCGAACGTGTACACTGGTAATATACACTGGGCTCTGCCGCGGTGGCGAGGGCCGCGAGGGAGCAGGGGCGTCTTGCCGTCTGGTGTACACGTACCGAACGTGTACACTGCTAATATACAAAGCTTGTAATACTGATTAAATATTAGATAGTGGAATGCTCGTACAAATCAAGTGTTTTATATCACTGTGCTACAACACATGGAAATCACGTTCAAGTTTACCCCGGTATTGAATGTTAAAATATGCGATAAGGATAAGTTTGCCCAAACGTATTCCTTCTACCTTTTAGCGCCACATATGTGACCTTCCTCAGCACACCCTGAAATTGATTTCAGCACCCCAGATTAAGAAACGCTGCTCTACACAGTCCCAGCAGCAACACCATCCATTCCCTTCCTGTCTTCTCCACTCTTTCATTCCTATTGTGCCCTAATTCACTCAGGATCACTTGCATCATCTCATGCCTGTCTCTCTCATGCTTCCCACACTCCAGCATGACATGCTCCCCCGACCCCCATCTCGTCCTCGGTGGACTGGTGCTGATCTTGATCTTGATGCTCAAACTCACTCCTTGGAAATGTTTTGTTTTATATATAGAAATGATGAGAGAGAGAGAGAGAGAGAGAGAGAGAGAGAGAGAGAGAGAGAGAGAGAGAGAGAGAGAGAGAGAGAGAAAGGGCACACACACACACACACACACACACACACACACACACACACACACACACACACACACATTAATTAGTACGGTAATTAGATCAAGATTGGAATATGCTGGAGTGGTTTGGTCCCCTTATAAAAAGAAGCATATAAGGAAGTTGGAGAGATTGCAGAGAATGGCAACAAAAATGGTTCCGGAATTGGCAGAAATGACCTATGAGGAGAGATTAAAAGAAATGAATTTGCTTACCTTGGAACAAAGAAGAGAAAGAGGAGATTTAATACAGCTTTATAAACTGTTGAACGGTCTGGATGAAATGGATAATGAGCAAATGATGTTGAGAGAGGAAAATTTAAATCGAACTACGAGATCGCATAGTAAAAAGATAGCCAAGGGAATATGCTTGAAGGATGTGAAGAAATATAGTTTCCCGCAGAGACGTGTGGAGGTGTGGAATGGTTTGAGTGAGGAGGTGGTGTCAGCGAGGAGTGGGCGCAGTTTCAAAGGAAGGTTGGATGTGTGTAGATATGGAGACCAGGCCACACCAGTATGATACCCAGGCCCTGTAAAATTACAACTAGGTGAATACACACACACACACACACACACACACACACACACACACACACACACACACACACAGAGAGAGAGAGAGAGAGAGAGAGAGAGAGAGAGAGAGAGAGAGAGATGTACTATGCATATATTTGATTTTTCTTAAGACAAACCTAAAAAGTAAATAAAAAAAT
>NC_059256.1:1195493-1197993 GCF_017591435.1 Portunus trituberculatus | reverse complement strand
AAGAACAACAACAAGAAATGGAGAGAAAGAAAGAAAGAAGAGATAGAAAAAGAGAGAGAAAAAAAATCGAGGTTATGATAAGGTTACGTTGAGGTGAAGAGGAAGAGGAGGAGGAGGAGGAGGAGGAGGAGGAGGAGGAGGAGGAGGAGGAGGAGGAGGAGGAGGAGGAGGAGGAGGAAGAGGAGGAGAAGTTACAATAATAGATGGCCTCTTAAATACAATCTGATAAGAAAAAGATTACATTATCAGTCTCACTTTACCTGCATTGGAGTTCTCTACAGGCGCTGCACGGGGCGGGGCGGGGCGGGGCGGGGCGGGGCTCACGGGGCAGGGGAACCATAATCCAGTCCTCTAACAGGGTGAATCGGGGCAGGGAAGCACATGGAACGGAGAATCTATAAATCCTTGCTTGTATCTAACATTTACGGGGTTTGGCGCGGCGGGGCGGGGCGGGGCGGGGGCATAAGGGGTTCACTGGGTAGAAGAATAATGATCTCTATCTTTACGGGGTGGGGCGGGGTTTTCGGGGCATGAGAGCGCTGGAAAGTAGGTAAATGTGGGGTGTATAATAGAACACCTGATTCACATGTGTGGGGTGGCACGCAAGCTTTCCTCTTATTTCAAGGCTAACCGCGGGGTATTCCGGGGTTTTAAGGGGCAGACGGGGCATGGGTAAGGTAGAACAACTCCTTAGCTACACTTGTACGGGGCGGGGTGCGGTATCTCGGGGCATGGGAGCGCTGGGAGTAGGATAAGCATGTGTGTGTAAAAGAGCAACTGATTCACACAGGTTGGCACTCAAACTTTCCTCTTATTTCAAGGCTAACCACGGGGCATTCCGGGGCTTTACGGGGCAGACGGGGGCATGGGCAAGGTAGAACAACTCCTCAGCTACAACTGTACGGGGCGGGGCGGGGTTGGGGACACTGTAAGCCCCGTGAAGTGCGTGAAAATAGAAAGGTGTGGAGTTAGGTAGACAGAATGCAGGCGGGGGCTGTCCATGGCGGGGCTCGGGGCTCGGGGCGGGGCGGGGCGGGGCGGGGTTGTAACAATGCAATCATTTGGGGTACGTAAAGTGACGCGCCGTGCAGATACACAGCTCCGGGCTTTGTGACCTGACGCGCACACACACACACACACACACACACACACACACACACATGAAGGTATACACGAGCGCACACACACGCACACACCTTACTCTACCTGTGAAAAGGGAGAGGAGGGGGGAGAGAAGGTCATGAAGGATTTCTCTCTCTCTCTCTCTCTCTCTCTCTCTCTCTCTCTCTCTCTCTCTGTGTGTGTGTGTGTGTGTGTGTGTGTGTGTCTGTGTGCGCGCGTGTGTACTATTACATAACTGTCTCTCACTCAGTCATCTCCACCCACTCATCTCCAATTATTATCTCCCCACCGCTCTCTCTCTCTCTCTCTCTCTCTCTCTCTCTCTCTCTCTCTCTCTGCCACTTTTGCTTTTTGTTACCAATTATGAGAAAACACCCCTAAAATGCCCTAAAAACACCCCAAAATCACCCCAATACACACCCAATCATATTATCCTTCACCCCTCACCCCTCTTTCTCTTTCACCCCAGGTCACCCCGCCCTCCGTGCCTTCTTATATAACAAAACACCCGGTAAATATTATAAAGCACCCCAAAACACCCCAAAAAACCCCTAAAATCACCCCAAAACACACCTATCATAATATCTTCACCCCTCACCCCTCTCTCTTTTACCCCAGGTCACCCCTCTGTCCGCGCCTTCGTCACCCACTGCGGCAAACACAGCGCGGCGGAATCTATCTACCACGGGGTGCCTATGGTGGGTCTTCCAATTACGTTTGACCAGCCTAGAACGTGTGCGCGGCTGGCCAGAAGGGGTGAAGGGGTTGTTCTGCAGTGGGAGGCCCTAACAGTGGAAGGGGTGATAAAGGCAGTCAAGGAAGTCACAGAGAATCAGAGGTAAGGGCTAGTGTCATCTGTGTGTGAGTGTGTGTGTGTGTATGACTGGTACATCAAGGGAATTGGAGTTTGTGACACGGGGTTTTGTAGCTGGAGGTGTTTCGAAGGCGTTAAGTTGGTGTGTCACGGGTTTTTTTTATCACCCTTAAAAACCCGTGTCACTTTTATCATAGCCTTTTAAATATAGACTGTTTTAACATTAATAACATAGAAACCTTGTTAATATGACCTCTCTATCTCTCTCTGTAGGTATTCGGAGCGAGTGAAGGCAGTATCGGCAAGGCTGAAGGCGCAGAAGGAGACAGCGATGGAGCGAGCAGTGTGGTGGATAGAGTACGTCACGAAATACGACGACAGCTTCCTCAAGTGAGTGGAGCCTTGTGACAGTCTTTCTTCACCGCCACCGACTCTGACACCCTTGACGAGGCTGCTCTGATGGGAGTCTTCAAGGAGGTCAAGGTTTCCAGTGGTGCTTTTTGACCGGGAGGAACAGACGGAGGGCGAGAGGGAGGGTGGCAGGGCAGAGAGAGAGAGAGAGAG
>NC_059256.1:1182993-1187993 GCF_017591435.1 Portunus trituberculatus | reverse complement strand
ACCCTAGGGAACATTGCAACACCCTAGGGAACATTGCAACACCCTAGGGAACATTGCAACACCCTACGGAACACTGCAACACCCTAGGGAACATTGCAACACCCTACGGAACACTACAACACCCTAGGGAACATTGCAACACCCTACGGAACACTGCAACACCCTAGAACATTGAACACCCTGGAACACACCCTAGGAACATTGCAACACCCTAGGGAACATTGCAACACCCTAGGGAACATTGCAACACCCTAGGGAACATTGCAACACCCAACAGGAACAGGAACACTAAGGAACACTGCAACACCCTAGGGAACATTGCAACACCCTAGGGAACACTGCAACACCCTAGGGAACATTGCAACACCCTAGGGAACATTGCAACACCCTAGGGAACATTGCAACACTCTAGGGAACACTGCAACACCCTAAGGAACACTGCAACACCCTAGGGAACACTGCAACACCCTAGGGAACATTGCAACACCCCAGGAAACTTTGCAACACCCTAGGTAATGTTTACTAGCAATATTGTGTGCCTAGAGATATTACAGGCAGCATTTCGAGTGCCTTTGTACACCCTACACCCTTGCAACACCTTAAGAAGACAGTGTGAGTGGTTTGCTACACCCTGCATCACCCTTGAAACACCCTAGGGCCTTGCAACACCCTTACAAATATCTTAGACACACTCTGCAACATTTAGGGAGCTTGGCAACACCCTGCAACACCCTACACAAACTTAGCAACACCCTAAATAGATTACGAACACATTTGAGGTCTTTTCTACACCCTAGGATGGCTGCAACACCCTAGCAACACCCAAAGTATCACTAAAAAATTACATTTACAGTATTTCTACAGTCTAGGGTGATGACAACACCCTGACCACAGTCAACACCCTAAATACACCCCAGTACACACCATGGCAGTTTTACAGGCCTGTTTACACCCTGCAGAGGCCTTTGTCACCCTGGCTCACCCTACAACACACACACACACACACACACACAAGATTCTTTCAGTAAAACGTTTGAAAATTTTTTCCATTTTCAATTTGTGTGCGCGTGTGTGTGTGTGCGTGTGTGGTGGACATACGCACGCACGCACGCACGCACGCACACACACACACACACATGTAAACGTACACACATATACGTACATGGTTTCAGTTTGGCACGTTTTGATGGACAGACAGACACACAGACAGACAGACAGACATACCCATAACAGAAGGAAAAAAAAAATAAAATAAAATAAATAAATAAACAAGCGGACAGACAAACAAACGAATAAATAAATACACTCAATAAAAATAAATAAATAATAATAATAATATTAATAAAATGGAGAATATTTACCCACAGTTCTTGTACATAAAGGCTGGCAGTGTCCTAAATACTTCAGTGACCCTTGGCAGTGATCAGGCTCAACACAACGCTAACAGTAGTAGTAGTAGTAGTAGTAGTAGTAGTAGTAGTAGTAGTTACAGTAGTAGTAGTAGTAGTAGTAGTAGTAGTAGTAGTAGTAGTAGTAGCGGTGGTGGTGGTGGTGGAAGATTAATGTAGTGTGTGTGTGTGTGTGTGTGTGTGTGTGTGTGTGTGTGTGTGTGTGTGTGTGTGAGAGAGAGAGAGAGAGAGAGAGAGAGAGAGAGAGAGAGAGAGAGAGAGAGAGAGAGAGAGAGAGAGAGAGAGAGAGAGAGAGAGATTAAATACACACAAACCACACAAATAAATAAGCCAAACACACACACACATACATACATACATACACACACACACACACACACACACACCTAAATTTCCTGCAGTTGGTGAAAAAGATCATATTTTTAGTCCTTTCTGAGTCAAACGTCCACCTGTACGTTTGAATCCACACGCCGTTTGTGAAGTATGTACGTGCGTGTGTCCTTAACCCCTTCAGTAGCATGACATGTTTCCCTATTCCTTGTGGTGACTATTTGGGGATTTAAATAGTGAAGACTGTAGCCATTAAGCTTCTGCCCTCCATACACCCTTGCTAGTGTCAACAAAATGGTCTAATGGTACACAAAACTCAATTAAAATAGTGAAGACTGTGGCCATTAATCATCTGCCCTCCATACACCCCTGCTAGTGTCAATAAAATGGTCTAATGGTACACAAAACTCAATCAAAATAGTGAAGACTGTGGCCATTAATCTTGTGACGTTCATAAATCCTTGATAATGTCAATAAAATGGTGTAATGGTGAAGACTGAGGCCATTAATCTTCTGACCTCCATAGACCTTTCCCAATGTCTTAAATGGCCTAATGGTACACAAAACTCTAGGTAAAAATGTGTCCCAGTGCTGAAGGGATTAAGGATGTGTTCAGACATACATACATACACTCAACATTAATTTTTTAGGCATATTTAGACCTTCAACTTAATGTGTATAAGAATTATCTCTCGGATGAAAGGAAATATTTTGACAAGGCAGGAGTGAATATTTAGACACACACATTCTCTCTCTCTCTCTCTGGATGTCTGTCTGTCCGTCTGTCTGTCTATTTCTTGTCCTTTTTGAATTAATAATGAAAATATCAAGAACACACACACAGGAGAGAGAGAGAGAGAGAGAGAGAGAGAGAGAGAGAGAGAGAGAGAGAGAGAGAGAGAGAGAGAGAGAGAGAGAGAGAGAGAGAGAGAGAGACATACATTCATTCATTCCTGAGTTGAAAATATTCCTTGCCCATAAAAAAAAAAGTTCGTACAAAAAAATTGAAACAAAAATATATAAATAAATAAATAAATAAGTGAATAAGGTTTGCCCTGAATGACTTCCAAAAAATCCTGAGATCTTACGAAGGAATCAATCAATTAATAAATCAACTAATGCATTGAACGACACCCTGACACCCTAACCTAACCAACACACGAACACACAAACAAAACGCAGGAGATGGCGGGAAATGGCAATGAGAAATAATGACTTAGATGTTAAGTGAATGGTGGAAATGTCGCTATTCTTGTGGGAGATTGTGGGAAATAATGGTGTTTTTAGTTAATATTGCTGGAAATTAAATATAACTTGGTGAGAGATGGAAATAATAGGGTCTAATCAATATTGCTAGAAATCAGTATGGTGAGACATGGAAATAATGGTGCTCTAATCAATATTGCTGGAAATTAATTAAGTTGGTGAGAGATGGAAATAATGGTGGTCCAACTAATATTGCTGGAAATTAATTAACTTGGTGAGACATGGAAATAATGGTGCTCTCATCAATATTGCTGGAAATTAATTAACTTGGTGAGAGATGGAAATAGTAAGGTCTAATTAATATTGCTGGAAATTAATTGGTATGTTGAAATATATAGAGATACAAGAAATGAGGTCATGTAAAGAGAACATTATAAAAAATTTCCAATCTCTCAATGGGAAATACGAGAGGTAATAAGAGCAGGAAATGAGATCAAATTTCTTATCTCTCATGGGAAATAAATAAAAAGATACATGAAAGTGCAAGAAAGGGAACATTATACATAAATTTCCGATCTCTCAGGAAATAAAGAAAATAACCCCAGAAATAGTTAGGACGAGAATACTATAAATAAATTTCTAATCTCTCGCAGGGAAAAAAAAAAAAAAAATTGCAGAAATAAAGAAAGGGAACATTATACATAAATTTCCGATCTCTCAGGGAAATAAGGAAAAATAACCCAGGAAATAGTTAGGATGAGAATACTATAAATAAATTTCTAATCTCTCGCAGGGAAAAAAAAAAAAAAAAAATTCTGGGAAATACTACCAACACATATTTCCCGACCACATTTGACAATTTGTAAACTTAAACAAATAAAAAAAAAAAAAAATAAATGCAAATAACAAAAATAAGTCAATAAATCATATCAATTACATCAATTACATAAATAATTACATAAATCCACAAACATTCATCTTATTTATATCATTTGTTTGTTAGTTTGTTTGTTAGTGGTGTGGCTGGCTTATCTATGCCTGGGTCGCCGGGGTGAGGGCTGGGGTGACCTGGGGGCTGGTGGGGCGGGGCGGTGGTGGCGGTGGTGGTGGCTGTGGTGGTGGTGGTGGTGGTGTGGAGGTGGTGGTGAGCGTTCTTTGCTTTCCTCCCTCCCCCCCACACTATGCCAAGCTGTAAGGGGGGGGGGGGTATTGCTGTTACTATTGTTATTATTATTATGATTTTTATTGTCATTATTATTAGTTGTTCTAGCAGTGTTGACTTGCCTCAGGGGTGGTAGTAGGACTGTGGCGGGGGGGGTGCTGTGGGGCGTCCCTGCAGGGGGGCGGGGGGCATGAGGGAGTGGTGGTGCCTGGGTGCCCCGCCGCCCTGGTATCCTGGAGGGTGTCTGTGGTGGTGGTGGTGGTGGTGCGGTGCGTAGGGCTGTGGTGGTGGTGAGCGACGGTGGTGGTGGTGGTGGTGGTGGGCCGAGCGGCTCCGCCACTGCCAGTTCTTGCCCTTTGGTCTGAACTTTGCGTGGTGCGGCGCGGTGGTTGGGCTGTGGTGGTGGTGGTGGTGGTGGTGGTGATGACTGCCCCCGTGGTGGTGGCTGTGGTGGTGGCTGGTGCTGTGGTGGTGGCCGTGGCTGTTGTGGTGGCTGCTGCTGTTGGTGGTGGTGGTTGTGGTGGTGGTGGCGGTGGTGGTGGAGGCAGCAGTGGCGGCGGTGGTGGTATTGGTATGGTGGTGTGGTGGGGGGGGCGGGGACCCCTCTAGCGGGGTGAGCTGTTCCTTGTGGTAAAACTTTTTCTTGAAGTGGTGGTGGTGGTAGTGGCCAGGAGGGGCTGGGGGTGAGGCCAGCCGTGTGGCTTCCACCTCGGGGGGCAGGTATGGGGGTGTCAGCGCCCCGCGGTGGGTACAGCCCTGGGGAGTCCGCCCCGCACCGATCTGGCGACGGTGTTGGGGGTGGTGAGGTGATGGGCGGGTGCGGACGGGGCGGGGTGACTGGGGTGTGGGAGGCCTGCCGTGAGGGATGGGGCTGGGGAGAGGGTGGGGGTGAG
>NC_059256.1:1167993-1177993 GCF_017591435.1 Portunus trituberculatus | reverse complement strand
AAAGCTCTCCTCCACAATGCGTGCGATGCGGGGCCCGGGGCGGGGTGACGCCTTGCCCCCCACCGTCATGTCCAGTGCGGCAGAGGCTGGGGGGGCGGGGGGCGCTGAGCTCAGCTCCAGGGAGCGCTCCACCTCCCCTGAGATGAGGTCCCCAACATTGCGGGTGAGGGGCGGCATGCGGGGTGTGGCAGGGCCCCCAGCAGTACCTTGCTGTGTTGTGGGGGACGGTGCCACGGCCTCCAGGGCCAGCAGCTTCTCCTGTGAGAGGTGTCTGCGCAGGGCCAGCTTGGCAGGGGACACCTGGGTGTAGTCGGGGCGCCCTTCCCCCTTACGCTCCCTCTTGGTCGGGGGCGGCGCGCCAGGGGAGGAGTATGGAGAATGTGGGTGTGGCAGTACATGGGGCGGGGTGGGGCGGGGTGGCAGGGCGTGGGTTGGTGGCTTGTCCTCGTTGAGCACGTTGGTGATGATCAGCTTGAGTCTGTCCTCAAAGTCCGCCACGCGGGGCGGCTCCTGCGCTCGCACCATGGAGAAGCCCCGGCTCCCACCGCCACCCTTGTCCCCGCCACGTGGCCCGGGGGCAATGGCGGCGGCGGCAGCCTGCAAGGGCATTTCCACCTTGGGCAGGGGCAGCGGTGGGGCAGGCGGGGCAGTGTGCCGTTGCGCCACCACCACCACTCGGCCTGGTGGCGGCGGCGGCAGTGGTGGTTGTTGCTGCTGCTGCTGGTCGTGGGGCAGGGTGGGGCGTGGCTCAGCCTGGTGTATCCTGATAAGGCCGTCGGGGGGCAGCAGGGGGGGATGGGTGCCGGGGGGCAAGGCCGGGATGCGGCCGGCCTCAATCTGCCTGCCGGTCTCCAGGATCTTCTGTGCCAGGATCTCCGGGTTCTTCTCCTCAATCTTGCCCACGTCCGGGATGGATGGCCACTCCTGGTTCCTGCTGCGGTGCCGCGTCTTGTGCCGCCCCGGGGACTTGTCAGCCCGCTGGCCTCCAGGAGCAGACCCGCCACGGCCCCCGGGCACTGCGTCGGGGGCGGTGTTCTCCAGGGAGCTCACCTCACACTCCAGGCGGGACACCTGAGAGTGAAGCTTCTTGCGCTGCGACAGTGTCTGCGAGATCTCCCTCAGGATGAACTCCTGCGTCACCTGACTTGCATCCAGGCTCTGCTGCTGCTGCTGCTGCTGCGGGGAAGGTGGCAACCATGTCAGCACAGTGACACACACACACACACACACACAGATGATAAAGACAAGGAATATACATGTGAACACTGACTGAAGGATAGGAAGGACACTATAAACACACACACACACACACTCACCCCATTGACCACACCGTTCCTCCTGTACTTGTGAATGATCTCGTGTTGCCTGAGCCGCACCAGTCGCTCCTGCTCCTCCTCCGCACTGTTCACCTGCTGCTGCAGCGACGACACATTGGCCTGCAGCTCCTTGTGACGCCACACAATCTCCTGCACACACACACACACACACAGAGAGAGAGAGAGAGAGAGAGAGAGAGAGAGAGAGAGAGAGAGAGAGAGAGAGAGAGAGAGAGAGAGAGAGAGAGAGAGAGAGAGAGAGAGAGATATTACTTTGTAGAATGTTTAAGTGGTGGTAAATTACTTCCTCTCACATATGAACCCTTAAAAATATTGCTAAAATCACAAGAAAACACCTTAAAAATTTTAAGAGCACCCTAAAACGCCCTGAAAAACCCTGAGCACACCCCAAAAGACCCTTGAAACACCCTAAATGACACCAAGACCCTAAAAACACCCAAAAACATCCTAAAAAATCCCTAAAATCCTGAAAGATCATGAATTACCCTAAAAACAAACACCCTGAAACAAATAAAAAACCCTATATACATTCAGAAATACTCTTTATGCACACCAAAATACCCTGAAAACATCTTAAAACACCCCCAAAACCCTAAATACACCCTGAAACACCCTAAAAACCCAAAAACACCCTTGTCCCTAAAAACACCCCAGAACAGCCTAAAAACACACCCTAAAAAATAACTCCATAACACCTAAAACCCTATAACACCCCAAAACACTCTAAAAATATTCAACACACTAAAAAAAAACATTCAAAACATACTAAAACACCCCAAAACACACTAAAAACACCCCAAAACACTCTAAAAACATTCAAAACACCCCAAAAGATTCAAAACACACTAAAAACACCCCAAAATACTCTATAAAACACCCCAAAACACCTGAAAACATTCAAAACACACTAAAAACATCCTAAAACACCCTGAAAACATTCAAAACACCCTGAAAACATTTAAAACACACTAAAAACACCCTAAAACACTCTGAAAACACCCTGAAGGTCCCTTGTCTACGTACCTTGGCCCTGTTCAGCAAGTCTTCAGGGTTTGCTGCCGTCATGCCAAGCTCCGAGATGCGAGACCTGAGCAGCGCCACTGAGTCGTCTATCAGCACCTTTATCTGCCGCTCCAACTGGGCAGCCCGGGACTTGAGGCTCTTGTTCTTCTCCTGATGGGTGGAAGAGGGAGAGGGAGAGGGAGAGGATGAGGGAGATGGAGAGACAAGAGAAATAGGAAAGACAGATTAATTTTAGTGGGTGGGACGTGGAGGAGAGAGGAAGAGGGAGGAGGAGGAGGAGGAGGAGGAGGAGGAGGAGGAGGAGGAGGAGGAGGAGGAGGAGGAGGAGGAGGAGGAGGAGAGAGAGAGAGAGAGAGAGAGAGAGAGAGAGAGAGAGAGAGAGAGAGAGAGAGAGAGAGAGAGAGAGAGAGAGAGAGAGAGAGAGACGAGAGAAATTTAAGAGAAAGACAGATTTTTTAATTAGATGACAAGTGAGTGTTGGAGAGAGAGAGAGAGAGAGAGAGAGAGAGAGAGAGAGAGAGAGAGAGAGAGAGAGAGAGAGAGAGAGAGAGACTTAGGTTAAAAAGAATGTTTAAATATAAAAAGTACATCCCAACACATCCAAACACTCCGAAACACACTCAAACACCACAACACACCCCAATACTTCAGTCAACATAATGTCAACACAGCACAACACCCCCAACACCCTGCCAACACAGCACAACACTACAAAACACCCCAAAACACACCCAGATGCTCTCAAACCCTCGTCAACACACCTCCTCTGCATCAACACACACCCTGCACTCTTCATGCACACCAAAACACCATAAAAATATCATGAAACACCCCAAAAAACCCTAAAATACCCTAAAAGACACCTAACTTAACCTAACCCTCGTCAACACACCTTCTCTGCATCAATCTGCTTCAACACACACCCTGCACTCTTCATGCACACTAAAACACCCTAAAAATATCAAGAAACATCCTAAAACACCCTAAATAACCCTAAAACACCCTAAGACACCTAACCTAACCCTCGTCAACACACCTTTTCTGTGTCAATCTGCTTCAACACACACCCTGTACTCTTCATGCACACTAAAACACCTTAAAAATATCATGAAACACCCCAAAAACCCTAAATACACCCTGAAACACCCTAAAAGACAGCTAACCTAACCCTCATCAACCCACCTTCTCTGCATCAATCTGCTTCAACACACTAAAACACCCTAAAAATATTGTAAAACACCCCCAAAACACTAAAGACACCCTAAAACACCTAACCTAACCTAACTCTCATCAACCCACCTTCTCTGCGTCAATCTGCTTCAACACACACCCTGTACTCTTCATGCACACCAAAACACCCTAAAAATATCAAGAAACATCCTAAAACACCCTAAATAACCCTGAAACACCCTAAGACACCTAACCTAACCAATCTGCTTCAACACACACCCTCACACACCTTTTCAAGGCCAATCTGCTTCAACACACATCCTGCACTCTTCATGCACATTAAAACACCCTAAAAGTATCATGAAACACCCCCAAAAACCCTAAATAACCCTGAAACATCCTAAGACACCTAACCTAACCTAACCCTCGTCAACACACCTTTTTTGCGTCAATCTGCTTCAACACACCCTGTACTTTTCATGAACACTAAAACACCCTAAAAAGCCCTAAAAATATCATGAAACACCCCAAGACACCTAACCTAACCCTTGTCAACCCACCTTCTCTGCGTCAATCTGCTTCAACACACACCCTGTACTCTTCATGCACACCAAAACACCCTAAAAACCTAAAAATATCATGAAACACCCCAAGACACCTAACCTAACCCTCGTCAACCCACCTTCTCTGCGTCAATCTGCTTCAACACATAGTCCCTGTACTCTGGCTTTTGAACGAGTCCAGCATGGAGAGGAACTGCTGACGGAACACATCCAGTAACACCTCCAGGGCATAGGGAGTGTTGGAGGGCGGGATGGGCAGCTCCTCGTGCCTCAGAATACCAGCCACTGAGGATGATGTGATGCGGGACAGCTTCTGGTCCACACATCCTGGTGCTGGGTCCTGGTACACTGCGCTGCGGCCGGCTGGGGGTGAACACAGGGAGGTTACAGGGAGGCACACAGCAGGGGACACTCAACAGGGGTAATATATATTGTTTTTTTTAATCCAGGGTAAAAAAAGTGAACATATATTTAGGGGGACACAACAGGGGTCATATAGGGGGTCACACAAAAGGGGTCATATATATATATAGGCACAACACCACAAGACACTCACAACACAAAAACCTTGCAAATTGCCCCAAATTCTACTAATAGCCACTGAAAACTATAGAAACACAACACCAAGCAACACCACACAACACCACCAGATCATTAAAACTTCGACACATACAAGAGAAAAACCTCAGAAAGTCACCACAACACCACTCAACACCCCACATCACCAGACCCTTACCATCACCACGTAAATCTCAAAAATCACCCTAAACTTTACAAATAATCCCTAAACACCACACAACACCATACAACACCACCATAAACTTTACAAATAATCCCTTAACACCACACAACACCACTAGACACCACCAGACACTTACAAACTAAAGGACCTAATGTTGGGTTGTGTTGTGTTGGTGGGGAGAGGTGAGGTTAAATGAAGCTCTCTCTCTCTCTGTCTCTCTCTCATACAGTCGACACACACACACACACACACACACATGGAACTAAAGGACCTCACATATGAAGAAGGACTGAAGGAAATGGGACTGCCAACCTTACAAGATGGAAGAGAACGAGGGGACCTAATAACAGTGTACAAGATACTCAATGGCACTGAAAAGATAGACAAGGAAGACCTGGTGCTGGTGACACAACAAGATGGAAGGACAAGAGGACATGGAAAGATCAGGATGAGGCAGTGTGTCAAGGATACTGGAACACACACACACACACACACATGGAAGGACAAGAGGACATGTAAAGAAGATCAGGATGAGGCAGTGTGTGAAGGATATTGCAAGATACAGTTTTCTGCACAGAACGGTGGTGAAGTGGAATGCATTGAGTGATCAAGTTGTTACACCACATAATGTCCACAACTTCAATAAAAAAAATGGATAAATGGAGACATGGAGACAGGACACTATGAGCCCCACTCCAACCACCCTAAACCCTACTAACAACCACTAATAATCTATAGAAATATCCTCACAACACTCACAACACCACTCAACACCCCTCAACATCACACACCACCTCACAACACCACTCACCATCACTCAACACCACACACCACTACTCAACACCTCACAACACCCCTCAACACCACACTAACACCACTCAACACCTAACACCCAACACTCAACACCTCAACATCACACAGCACCACTCAACACTCACAACACACACACTCACACCACACAACACCACTCAGCACCCACACACACCACTCAGCACCTCACAAACCCTCAACACCACTCAACACCCTCTCAACACCACTGAACACAGACCACCACCACTCAACACCACACTAACACCCTCACACCACTCAAAACCACACACCATCACTGAACACCACACTAACACCCTCACACCACTCAACACCAATCAACACCTCACACACCTCAACATCACACAGCACCACTCAACACCACAAACCACTACTGAACACACACAGAACACCACTCAACACCACACACTAACACCACAACACTAACACCACTCAACACCACTCAACACACCACTCAACAACACAGAACACCACACTAACACCCTCACAACACCAAACACCAGCACTCAACACACACAACACCACACACCACCACTTAACACCCCACAACACCACTCAACACCAGCATAGCCTCACCATCAGCTGCCCCGGTGCTCAAGAGTGTCTGTGTGTGAAGTAGATCCAGTCCATTGATCTTGATAGGTTTTTTGGTGGTGCGATGTTGCCTCTTGCCTCCTCTCCTGCCACCACCACCACCACCACCACCACCACCACTGGCACCCAGGGTACGACGCGCCACCCTAGGCTGTGTGGGAGAAATAGGGTGACATTAGGGTGTGTTTTAGGGTGTATGGGAAGACTCAAGGTGTGTTAAATAATGTTTTTGTTAGTTAAGGGTGTGTTTGGGTGACATCATATTAGATTAGGGTGTGTTTTAGGGTGTATGGGAGACTTAGGGTGTGTTTGGGTGACATTTCATTAGATTAGGGTGTGTTTTAGGGTGTATGGGAGACTTAGGGTGTGTTAAATAATGTTTTTGTTAGTTAAGGGTGTGTTTGGGTGACATCATATTAGATTAGGTGTGTTTTAGGGTGTATGGGAGACTTAGGGTGTGTTTGGGTGACATCACATTAGATTAGGGTGTGTTTTAGGGTGTATGGGAAGACTCAGGGTGTGTTAAGTAATGTTTTTGTGTTTGGGTGAAGTTAGGGTGCTTTAAAGGGTGTTTGGGTGAAGTTAGGGTGCATTAGGGTGAGTCAGATTAGGTTAGAGGGACAAGAACACACACACACACACACACACACACACACACACACACACACACACACACACAAAAATAATGAAAGGTCAGAGGAGGAGAAGAAGGCATTTTTTTGGAGAATTCTAGGAGACAGGATAAGGAAATGGTATATAAACGAGAAGGAAAAGAAAAGTTTAACTAAAAATGATAAAGGCAAAAGACTAAAAATGATGTATACGAACATAGACGGGGTTTTATCAAGTAAATTAGAATTAAGAGATTACATAAAGAAAGAAAATCCAGATATTGTATGCCTGGCTGAAACAAAACTAAATGAGGCAATCAAAATAGACTTGGACAATAGGTATAATGTATGGAGAAGAGACAGAGTGGGTAAAGGAGGAGGAGGAGTCATGATAATGTTAAGGAAGGAGATAGTGATAAACCAAGTGGAATGTGGGAAGGAAAAGCAGAAGTATTGTATATTAAGATGCATATTAATAAAAAGAGTTAACAATCATTGTAACATATGTGCCACCAAAACAAATTCATGGACCAATCAAGAATATAAAGACATGATAGATGACACAATAAGGAGTCTAATGAGAATCGTTAAAGAAAGGAGAAAAGTGATATTAGTAGGAGATTTCAACTGTAAAGAAGTGGACTGGGAAAATTATGAAAGTGGTATGGGGAAGAAGCCTGGGGAGAAAGATTCTTGAACCTAATGATAGACAATATGATGGACCAGAGAGTAAAGGAATGCACAAGATTCAGAGGAAACGACGAGCGAGATTGGACCTAGTTTTTACAAGGGTATACAAATGAATGATGATATAAGATATAAGTGCCCATTGGGAAAGAGTGACCATGCAATATTAGAAATAGATATAGAAGAGGAAAGGAAGATAGAGACGATTCATACAAAGGAGACCGATTAAATTACAGAAAGGCTGATATTGAGAATCTCAAGAACTATTTTAAAACGTAGACTGGGAGGAGATGGAAAACTCAGAGACAATGCAAGAGAAATATAACTTATTTTTGGAAATATACAAAACAGGAGTCAGGAATATGTCCCAAAATATAGACCAAAGAAGAAGGAAAGAAAGATTGGTTTAATGCAAGGTGTGCTAGGGCAAAGGAGAAAAGAGATGGAGCATGGAAAAGGTGGAGGAGAAATAGAATCCAGCAAATAAGGAAAACTTCAAGGCAGCGAGAAATGAATATGTTAAGGTGAGGAAGGAAGAGGAAAAGAACTTGAAAAAGACATTGTCGAAAAATGTAAGGAGCAACCAAAATTGTTCTATAGATTCATAAATGGAAAAATTAGGCAAAAGAAACAATAGAAAGGTTAAAAGGAGAGAACGGGATGGTGGAAGACCCAAAAGTATGGCAGAACTATTAAATAAAAATTCCAGGAGGTCTTTACTAAGGAATCCAAATTTGAGAGGCCACAGGGTAATAGAGACAATCTATATGAAAGAGATTAAAGTAACCAAGCTTGAAATAAAAGAGTTAATGAAGGAACTGGATGAAGAGAAGGCAATGGGACCGGATGAAGTCTCAGGCAGAATACTGAAAGAATGTAGGGAAGAACTAGCAAGTCCTATATACAACATCATAAAATGCTCAATAGAAAATGGAACAGTACCAGTAGAATGGAAAAGAGCTGAGGTGGTTCCCATATATAAGAGCGGAAGGAAGGAAGAACCTTTAAATTACAGACCGGTATCACTAACTAGTGTAATATGCAAGATGTGTGAAAGAATAATAAAGAAACAATGGATCGAGTTCCTTGAAGACAACAAATTAATATCAAATAGCCAATTTGGTTTTAGAAAAGACGGTCTTGTGTAACTAATTTATTGAGTTTCTATTCTAGAATAGTTGATAGAGTACAAGAGAGAGAGGATGGGTTGACTATTTATTTGGATTTAAAAAAGGCGTTTGACAAAGTGCCACATGCAAGATTACTGTGGAAGTTAGAGGAGAAGGGTGGCTTAAAAGGAAGCACATTGAGATGGATAGAAAATTATTTGAGGGGGAGAGAAATAAGGACGGTAGTTAAAGATATGAAGTCCAAGTGGAGAGCAGTAGAAAGCGGAGTGCCACAGGGGTCAGTATTGGCACCAATACTTTTCCTCATTTATATTAACGACATGCCAGAAGGAGTGAACAGCTACATAAATTTGTTTGCAGATGATACGAAACTGTGCAGAGTTATAAAGCAAAAGGAGGATTGTGAAATACTGCAAGAAGACCTAAATAAGATCTGGGAATGGAGTAAGAAGTGGGAAATGGAATTCAATGTGAACAAAAGCCATGTCATGGAAATGGGAAAGAGTGAAAGACGACCTGTGGGAATCTATAAGATGGGAGATGGAGTAGAACTGGAGAAAGTAAAAAGGAAAAGGACTTAGGAGTGACGATGGAAGAAAACAATCAACCAGTAAGCCATATTGATAGAATTTTTAGAGAAACATATAATTTGCTAAGGAATATTGGAGTAGCATTTCACTACATGGACAAAGAAATGATGAAGAAATTGATAAGTACTATAATAAGACCCAGATTGGAATATGCAGGAGTAGTGTGGACCCCTCATAAAAAGAAACACATAAGGAAATTGGAGAGGCTACAAAAATGGCTACAAGAATGGTTCCAGAATTTGAAGGGATGACATATGAGGAGAGACTAAAGGCTATGGATCTACCAACCCTGGAACAAAGAAGGGAGAGAGGAGACCTGATACAAGTCTATAAATTGATCAACGGAATGGACCAAGTGGATAATGAGAAACTGATCCTGAGAGAAGAATATGACATCAAGCACAAGATCGCATAGTAAAAAGCTGAGAAAGGAAGATGTCTGAGAGATATTAAAAATATAGTTTCCGCAGAGATGTATTGAGACGTGGAACAGTTTAAATGAAGAAGTAGTGTCTGCAACGAGTGTGCACACTTTTAAAGTAAGATTGGATAAGTGTAGATATGGAGACGGGGCCACACGAGCATAAAGCCCAGGCCATGGAAAACTACAACTAGGTAAACACACACACACACACACACACACACACACACACACACACACACACACACACACACACACACACACACACTCACACACACACACACACAGAAGGAAGAAATCTACA
>NC_059256.1:1152993-1165493 GCF_017591435.1 Portunus trituberculatus | reverse complement strand
GTAGAATCATCATCATCATCAGCAGCAGTAGTAGTAGTTGTTGTAGTAGTGATGTTTTGAGGCATTTGGGAAGGTTTTAGGGATATTTGGGGACATTTAGGGAGGTTTCAGGGATATTCAGGAAAGATTTAGGGATATTTGGGAAGGTTTAGGGATATTTGGAAAGGTTTAGGGATATTTGGGAAGGTTTAGGGATATTTGGGAAGGTTTAGGGATATTTGGGAAGGTTTAAGGAAGGGGAATACAAAAAAATGAATTAATAAGAGCAGTAGCAATAAGTAACAATAATAACAGCAATAATAATAATAAAAGTAATAATAATAACTCAATTTAATTTTTTCCAGCAATTTAGGCAAGTATTTCGCCCCGCCCCGGCCGCCCCGCTGCCCCACCCTACCCGAGGCAAGGGAGGGGAGAGGGGGACGGGAGGGGTCGGGTCGCTGTGGGTTGTGGTGGTGGACATGACCCAATAACTGAGGTCAGCCTGTGCCCTCAACCGACGTGAGACTGAAGCTGCCCCGCCACGCCCCGCTCTGCCCCGCCATGCCCCGGTCTGCCCCGCTGTCCACTGTTCTGTCCAGCCATGGCCCCGCTATGCTGCTTTGGTGCTCTGCTGTCCCACACCTCACAGCAATATCTCTCTCGCCTCACAGCATTATCTCTCTCTGACCTCTGACCTTCCTGTCCTGCCCTGTTCTGTAATGCCTTGCCTCACCATAGCCTTCCTAACCTCTCACCTCACCACAGCCTTCCTAACCCAACCTAACCTCACCACAGCCTTCCTAACCCAACCTAACCTCACCACAGCCTTCCTAACCCAACCTAACCTCACCACAGCCTTCCTAACCCAACCTAACCTCACCACAGCCTTCCTAACCTAACCTAACCTCACCACAGCCTTCCTAACCCAACCTAACCTCACCACAGCCTTCCTAACCTAACCTCACCACAGCCTTCCTAACCCAACCTAACCTCACCACAGCCTTCCTAACCCAACCTAACCTCACCACAGCCTTCCTAACCCAACCTAACCTCACCACAGCCTTCCTAACCTAACCTAACCTCACCACAGCCTTCCTAACCCAACCTCACCACACCTCACCACAGCCTTCCTAACCTAACCTAACCTCACCACAGCCTTCCTAACCTAACCTAACCTCACCACAGCCTTCCTAACCCAACCTAACCTCACCACAGCCTTCCTAACCTAACCTAACCTCACCTCACCTCACCACAGCCTACCTAACCTAACCTCACCTCTCCACAGCCTTCCTAACCCAACCTAACCTCACCACAGCCTTCCTAACCCAACCACACCACAGCCTAACCCAACCCAACCCAGCCTTTTTAATTTTTTTTTTCTCATTCCCAGCATGGCTAACCTATCCTAACCTAGTGTTTTTTCCCCAGCCTACCCAACCCCTAGCCTAACCTACCCAACCCAACCCAACCCCTCCCAAAAAAACTAGCCTAGCCTAGCCTAGCCTAACCTAGCCTAACCTAACCCCAAATTCTAAACCTAACCTAACCCAAACCCTTAACTTAAATCTGTGTTGTGGTGTTCTAAATAGTGCCACCCCTCACCCCAGCCTAACCTACAATGAGAGGGGGGGCGGGGCGTCATGGGGCAGGGGCAGGGGGACGGTTCGAGACGGGGCGGGGATGAGCGAGCCCCCAGAACAAGTTGGCAACCGTTCCCCTGGACTTACCCTCAGTTTTGGGTTCTTAAGTCTTTGGAAATATCGCTCCAACTGAAAGAAGGAAGAGATAAACCAATCATTATGACCAATTGTAGCGATCACCCATGATGCCAAACCAAACACAACGCAACTCAACACAACACAAACCAATGGAACTCAACGCAATGCAACGTAACGCAATGCAGCTCAAAAACAGAACACAATTCGATAAATCTTAATAAGTGAATGATGGGAACTTAATGATGTCAAACCAAACACAACGCAACTCAACACAACACAAACCAATGGAACTCAACGCAACGTAACGCAATGCAACTCAAAAAACAGACAAACAATTCGGTAAATTTTAATAAGTGAATGATGGGAACTTAATGTCAAACCAAATCAAACACAACGCAACACCGCAACTCAACGCAATGCAACTCAAATACAGAAGACACAACTCGGTAAATTTTAATAAGGAATGAACGATTTAACTTAATGACAATACAATTCAATGCAACTCAAATACTGAATAAACAACTTGGTAAACTTAACAAGGAATTGTGGGTAGTGTGTTGAATGATGGGTAACTTAAAGACAATGCAACTCAATGTAACACAACACAACGGGACTCAAGTGTTGGCAGGAACTCAAGGCAAAGACACACAACTTGATAAACTTAACAGGGAATTGTGGATTGAATGAATAATAATAATAATAATAATAATAATAATAATAATAATAATAATAATAATAATATAGAGGAAGAGATTTTTTTTCATATATAATTTGGAATTTTGTGAGGGCATTTCTTTATGGTGGTGATGGTGGTGGTGAGAGTGGTGTTGATCAGTCATACATACATACAAACACACACACACACACACATATATATATACACACACCCCAGTCAGTCAGTCATGTGTGTATGTGTGCGTGTGTGTGTCCAGTTTGACCTTCAAGTGATGAATTTTTGTTGCCTGAACCATCCAGTGTTTCCATATTTCAAGTCTCTAAGTAAGTTGTGTGTTTGCCCTACGTTTGTGTGTCTATCCAGTGAAGGGTTGTCGTTTATGATAGGCAAGTCTTTCTCCTGTTGTTTAGTGACTCTGCCCCTCCCACACTGTAAGGTCTTCCATCTCCTCTATTGGTTTTCACAAGTTCCCTCACTTTTCTGCATTAAATTCCATCTCCCATTTGTTGGTCCAGTGGTGTGTCCTTTTGGAGTGTTTGTATAGCATTTCACAATCCCTGGTGTCATTTTCCACTTGTTTCACTTTGTCTCATCTGCAAATAAGCTTCTATAACAGTCCACCTCACCTACCATGTCACTGATCTACACCATGAACATTACAGAGGCCAGAACTATTCCCTGTGCACCATTCTGATTCCTCACCATTTATCACTGTTCTCATTCTATCCTTTAAGATGTTTGTGATCTAATCCACTACTTTTCCCTGTAAACCACCCAATATATTTCTTATTATCCATAGCAATTTCTAATGTGGTACTCTATCAAAAGCCGTTTTTAGATCCAGGTAGACAGTGTGCCCATCCATCCCTCTCCTGAATTACGTCCATAGCTCTCCTGTACAAACTCAACACATTTTTGTGACAACACCTTCCACTTCTCAAACCAAATTGTCGTCCAGTCAGTGTATGTGACTCTTACACCTGGTCCAGCCTCTGCTATGTCTGTGTGCGTCACTCTGGCAGTCAGAAAACTAAATCTCTCACTCACTCACTCACACACACACACACACACACCACCACCCCACAAACAACAACTACCACAACAACAACAACAGTAACAACAACAACAACAGTAACAGTAGCAGCAGCAGTCTTCCCTCACCTTGGTCCGGTCAATGATGTGCAGGAAGTACGAGACCGGCCGGCCCGTCCACGACACAGACCCCTTCATTGGTGACAGCTCCGACACATGCATGATGGTGCCGATGTCTGCGTGGTGACGACGGTGGTGGTGGTGGAGGAGGAGGAGGAATAAAGGAGGTAGTAGTAACGGTGGTGGTGGTGGGTGAGAGAAAAGGTGATGGAGAGGAGATGAGAGAGAGAGAGAGTTAGGAGGAGGAGGAGATTTAGGAAGAGATGGAGAGGGGAGAGAAAAAAATAATCATCAATAACAAAATTGACCAAATATCACCACTAATAACAACAATAATAATAATAATAATAATAATAATAATAACAATAATAATCAATAAATACTGACCACTAAGATTCCTGTCGGTGATCCTGAAGTTGAGAGGACAGAAGGACTTTGAGGAGACAATACGCGCTCCATCCTTGAGGTCCGCAAACACTTCCTTGAGCATGTGGTCGACGTGCGGCCCGAAGGCAAAGTTGTTGACAAAGACAATGGAGGAGCTGGTGATGCCGTCGCGGTGCTCCTTCTTCAGAAAGTCACCCTTGCGGAGCCGGTACTCGCTGTGACGCTTCCCGTACCAACGCATCCACTTGCAGTACAGCCGGTCCATCTCCAGCGCGTACCTGCCAGGGGAGAGGCGGGTGTCAGTGTACCTATGGGGTTAAGTGAGGGAAATGTGTGTACCTGTGGGGAGGAGGCAAATGTGTGTACCTGTGGGGATAAGTGAGGGAAATGTGTACCTGGGGGATTACTGAGGGAAATGTGTGTACCTGTGGGGGGAGAAAATGTGTGTACCTGTGGGGTGGGTGGGAAATGTGTACCTGGGGGTTACTGAGGAAATGTGTGTACCTGTGGGGGGGGGGGGAAATGTGTGTACCTGTGGGGTGGGGGGGGAAATGTGTGTACCTGTGGGGATTAGTGAGGGAAATGTGTGTACCTGTGGGGTGGGGTGGGAAATGTGTGTACCTGTGGGGATTAGTGGGGAAATGTGTGTACCTGTGGGGTGGGGTGGGAAATGTGTGTACCTGTGGGGTGGATGGGAAATGTGTGTACCTGTGGGGGGAAATGTATGTACCTGTGGGGAGGAAATGTGTGTACCTGTGGGGGGGAGGAAATGTGTGTACCTGTGGGGATTAGTGAGGAAATGTGTGTACCTGTGGGGGTGTAAGGAGGGAAATGAGTGTACCTGGGGGATTAGTGAGGGGGGGAATGGGTGTACCTGGCAGGGAGTGTGTGGGGAAATGGGTGTACCTGGCAGGGAGTGTGTGGGGAAATGGGTGTACCTGGCAGGGGTGTGTGGGTAAATGGGTGTACCTGGCAAGGGGTACACAGGGATATAAGTGTATCTGTAGGAGGTGTATGGGGATATAAGTGTAGCTGGCACACAGGTACACTGACATCCCCACATAACCCCTACAGGTACACTCATATCCCACACACCCACTGCCAAACACACCCAAACACCCTGCTACACCCTACAAACACTTTATTACAATCAAAACACCTCCAAATTTTGCTACACCCTGCCAAACACACCTAAACACCCTGCTACATCCTAACATCACTTCATTTCAATAAAAACACCCCAAAATTTTGCTACACCCTGCCAAACACACCCAAACACCCTGGCAAGCCCCTGTGTACTCAAATGCAATGTGTGTCTGTTTGCTACACCCACAAATGCATTCAAACACACCCTGCTTGCTACACCCACAAATGCACTCAAACACCCTGCTTGCTACACCCACAAATGCACTCAAACACACCTTGCTTGCTACACCCACAAATTCACTCAAAACACACCCCAACACCCTCAAAACACACCCCAACACCCTGGCAAGCCTCTGTGTACTCACTTGCAAGGTGTCTCTGCCTTCTCGATGCCAACGCAGACCTTGCATGGAGTGAGCGCGGCCATCTGCAGCACTACCTGACCCACACCTGAGCCAAGGTCCACAAACGTGTCCTCTTCAGTAATGTGAATCTGGTCTATCATTTGACATATCAACTCAAATGAGGTCTCCCCGTACACCTGTGGAGAAATGGAGGGTTAGTGGTGTTGTGTGGTGTTGTGGTGTTGTGGTGTGGTGGTCTATCATCTGATGTATCAACTCAAATGAGGTCTCCCTGTACACCTGTAGAGAGATGGAGAGTTAGTGGTGTTGTGTGGTGTTGTGTTGTGGTGGTGAGGTGTTGTGGTGTGGTGGTGTGTGTGGTCTATCATCTGACATATCAACTCCAAATCAGGTCTCCCCATACACCTGTGGAGAAATGGAGAGTTAGTGTGGTGTGGTGTTGTTGTGGTATGGTGGTGTGGTGTTGTGTGTGGTCTATCATCTGACATATCAACTCAAACAAAGCCCTGTCAGGAACAGTAGACCCCCTTAAAGAACACCCCCCACACACCCCAATGTCATACCTCCAGGTGTTTCTCTGGACATCAAAAAGACCCTCAGGAACAGTAGACCCCTAAAAACACCCCTTCAAGACTGCCTGAGAACCCCCCCATGGCTTACCTCTGGGGAGAAAGGTTCATACTGACTGAGTTTCTTCAGACCCCAAAAAGACCCTCTCAAGAACAGTAGACACCCCAAAATAGACCCCTTCAAGATCCCAAGGACCCGCACCGTCCCATGGCTTACCTCCGGGGAGAAAGGTTCATACTGGTTGAGTTTCTCCGGGTCAACGACAGCGTGGTTGTATATCTGGGTGAGGATGTGTTTGAGCATGCCCCGCGATGGCCGCTTGTTGAGGCGCGTGGTGGGCAGGCTGGTACCTTTCTCCTGCACCAACACAGGGCACAAGGCACAGGGCACAAGGCACAGGGGGAGAGAGAGAGAGAGGGTATTAGTTAGTGTTGGTGGTAGATTTGTGTGCCATTAGACCACTTTATTGACATTAGCAAGGGTGTATGGAGGGCAGAAGATTAATGGCCACAGTCTTCACTATTTTAACCCCTTCAGTACTGGGACACATTTTTACCTTGAGGTTTGTGTACCATTAGACCATTTTATTGACACAGTCTTAACTATTTTAGTTGAGTTTTGTGTACCATTAGACCATTTTATTGACATTACCAAGGGTGTATGGAGGGCACAAGATTAATGGTCACAGTCTTCACCATTTTAATCCCCCACATGAGTTTGTGAAGCTGTAGAAAGTCACCAAATAGTCACCACAAGGAGTAGGGAAACACTTCATGCTACTGAAGGGGGGGGGGGGGCATATTAGAGTCAGTCTAAATATAGAACTAGAAAATAAAAGCTTGTTTGCTGATATTCTTGCTTTCATTCTCTCTCTCTCTCTCTCTCTCACACACACAAACAGTACATATAGGAATTTATAGAGGTGGTGGTGGTGGTGGTGATTGTTGTTGTTGCTAACGTAGTAGTAGTAGTAGTAGTAGTAGTAGTAGTAGTAGTAGTAGTAGTAGTAACAAGATATAGAAAAACAACAATAACATTAGTGGTGGTGGTGGTGGTGGTGGTGGTGGTGATGATGATGATGATGGTGGTGGTGGTGGTGGTGGTGGTGGTGGTGGTGGTGGTGATGATGATGATGATGATGATGATGATGATGATGATGATGATGGTGGTGGTGTTAATAAATACCAAGAATTAAAATGACGCATGTTAAGCCATTTAAAAAGTTGAGCAACATTTCCTCTCTCTCTCTCTCTCTCTCTATTTCCGGGTTACTCACACATCCATTCATTCCTCTGACTCACCACGCACACACACACACACACACACACAGACAGACAGACAGACACACACACACACACACACACACACACAAGGTCATGAAGATTTTGTTTCTTTCATAACAGGAAAACTTAGTAGTAGTAGTAGTAGTAGTAGTAGTAGTAGTAGTAGTAGTAGTAGTAGTAGTAGTAGTAGTAGTAGTAGTAGTAGTAGTAGTAGTAGTAGTAGTAGTAGTAGTAGTAGTAGTAGGAAAATCAATAAATTCCTTTTCATTCAAAGGAAACAAGCAAACAATTTAAGAGAGAGAGAGAGAGAGAGAGAGAGAGAGAGAGAGAGAGAGAGAGAGAGAGAGAGAGAGAGAGAGAGAGATGTCAGGATGAGTAATAAGTATTAAGAAGTGTGTGTGTGTGTGTGTGTGTGTGTGTGTGTGTGTGTGTGTGTGTGTGTGTGTGTGTGTGTGTGTGTGTGTGTGTGTGTGTGTGTGTGTGTGTATGAGGAGATGAAGTCACCAGCATTCAGCTTACTGTACGCTGCATCTTGGAAGTCTCACACTCATATTGATAAGAAATTCAGTAGCATGACGTGTTTCCCTATTCCTTGTGGTGACTATTTGGTGACTTTGTACAGCTTCACAAACTCATGTGGGGGATTAAAATGGTGAAGACTGTGGCCATTAATCTTGTGCCCTCCATACACCCTTGCTAATGTCAATAAAATGGTCTAATGGTGCACAAAACTCAAGGTAAAAATGTGTCCCAGTACTGAAGGTGTTATGGGTGTTTTTACGGTTCTGGTGATGGATTGGCAATATTTCTAGTTTAATAAAAGGAGAAATACTCTTGAACACCCCGCTAATCATCTGTGTGGCCTTGCAAAACTGTCGCGGTGAGAGGGCAAGGCGTAATTACTTGTGCTTTGAAGAGTATTTTTGTGGTCCTGGTGATGGATTGGTGAGATTTCTTGTTGATCAAAAGCAGCGGTGGGCGCGTTACTGGATATCGGGTAGTCGGGGACTGCTTCTCCGGACCTCGAAACGCAGATAGTCAGTACTTGTACTTTCGCGCCTAAATTTTTTTTCCCTTGGTCCGGTACCGCACCTCCGCACCCTCACCTCCGGTACCGTACCCAAAATTATTAAAGCGCGCCCGAAAAATCTACTCCGCATCTCAAAAAATAAAACAATATACAAACCAATAATACATCAGCTTCATTTAAATATATATATATATATATATATATATATATATATATATATATATATATATATATATATATATATAACGAAATGGGGATTATGTATGCTTGCAATCATTGTAATGTATGTACGGTTAGCAGTAACTGGAAGTCATTGTAACTTATTATCATTATTATTATTATTATTATCATCATCATCAGAGAGAGAGAGAGGGGGGGAAGCATGCTTGGACCTAAATGAGTGACGTCACTCAAATGGCGGGAAAACATGCCTAGTCGCTCAGACCGCCAAATCGGCCCCAAGTAATGATTTATTTTCTTCCTTGAAAGTCTCAGGTGCGGAAGCATGGATTCAAAATTTGGTTTTTCTTCAGCTGTCTCAGGTGCGGAGTATGGACTCAAAATATCGCTTTTCCGTACCTGTTACTTCCGCACTTCGGACCTCCGCACCTCGTTTGGTGGTCCGCAGGTACGGAGGTGCGGACCAAGGTACGGAAGTGCCCAGCTCTGGTTAAAAGGAGATACACTTGAAAACCCGGCTAGCTGTCTCTGTGGCCTTGGGAAAGTGTGGTGAGAGAGCCGCGCATTTTTCAATATAGATCTTAGTGAGAGAGGAAGTGAGTGCGTCAGTGCGTAGGGTGACGGAACAGAGAGAGAGAGAGAGAGAGAGAGAGAGAGAGAGAGAGAGAGAGAGAGAGAGAGAGAGCGTGGGAAGAATAAAATCATAAAAATAAAACCATAAAAATATAAAGTAAAAAAAAATATTTACAACTATAACGAATGTGAGTTATGACACGCTCTCTCTCTCTCTCTCTCTGGGTAAGTGTGTGCATGCAGGTGTCCGTGTGTGTGTGTGTGTATGTTGGGTGGTGGTGGTAAATCAATACTCTCTCTCTCTCTCTCTCTCTCTCTCTAGGATATGCGATGACGCTGCGTTTTAGGATGGTAGGTACTCTCTCTCTCTCTCTCTCTCTCTCTCTCTCTCTCTCTCTCTCTCTCTCTCTCTCTCTCCTGACTCACTGACTGACTGACAAAGGTAAAACTGATTTATTTATTCGCTAGGCTCTCTCTCTCTTTCTCTCTCTACTTACCAATCATTTATCCATTTTTTTTCATTTCTCTCAGGTTTGTCTTAAGAAAAATTAGATAAACATATGCACAGTACATCTCTCTCTCTCTCTCTCTCTCTCTCTCTCTACTTACCAACTGCAGGACGGAATCTATGGCACGGTTGTACTTGTCACACAGCTGCCGCATACTCTCATAACTGTTGTAGTAGTGGTGGTGGTGGTGGTGGTGGTGGGGAGGAAAAAATATATAGATTAGTAACATCTTTTATTATTATTATTGTTAGTAGTAGTAGTAGTAGTAGTAGTAGTAGCAAGACGTTAATATAGGTCAGTAGTAGCAGCAGTAGTAGTGATGATAATTGTAGTAGTAGTAGTAGTAATTGGAAGACGTCAGTAGTAGTAGTAGTAGTAGTAGTAGTAATTTGAAGACAGGTATATATATAATCAAATTTAAACGTATTATCTCTCTCTCTCTCTCTCTCTCTCTCTCTCTCTCACACACACAATCCTGACGAGGCAAAAGGTGACTCTGACTAATATATAAGGTACTTTTACTCACTCTCTCTCTCTCTCTCTCTCTCTCTCTCTCTCTCTCCGTGTCTTACCTTCTGGTGTCATAGTCAGACAAAATGTTGACCTCCATGGCTCGCTTCAACTCCGGGATGTCCTCACACACCCACCTGCAACACAAACACACATTGCAACACTCAGTAACAACACTATTAACACAACAACAACAATAACAACAATAATAATAATAACTCACTCTTTCTCTCTCTCTCCCCTGAAACACAAACATATATTAATAGCAACAATAATAACAATAACAACAATAATAATAACAATAATAATAATAATAATAATAATAATAATAATAATAACAGTAACTCTCTCTCTCTCTCTCTAGCAACATACCTTTAGTACAACAAATAATAATAACAATAATTATTCTTTCTCATTATTATTCAACACACCTTAGAAACACACACACACACACACACACACACACACACACACATTGGCCGGCCCGGTAGCTCAGTGGTTAGAGCGCTGGCTTCACAAGCCAGATGACCGGGGTTCGATTCCCCGGCCGGGTGGAGATATTTGGGTGTCTCTCCTTTCACGTGTAGCCCCTGTTCACCTAGCAGTGAGTAGGTACGGGATGTAAATCGAGGAGTTGTGACCTTGTTGTCCCGGTGTGTGGTGTGTGCCTGGTCTCAGGCCTATCCCAAGATCGGAAACAATGAGCTCTGAGCTCGTTCCGTAGGGTAACGTCTGGCTGTCTCGTCAGAGACTGCAGCAGATCAAGCAGTGAATTACACACCGGGTAGAGTAGTGGTTAGCACGCTCGACTCACAATCGAGAGGGCCGGGTTCGAGTCCCGGTAAGCGGCGAGGCAAATGGGCGCGGCTCTTAATGTGTGGAGTGTGTTCACCTAGCAGTAAATAGGTACGGGGTGTAACTGGAGGGGTTGTGACCTCGCTGTCCCGGTGTGTGGAGTGTGTTGTGGTCACAGTCCTACCCGAAGATCGGTCTATGAGCTCTGACCTCGCTCCGTAATGGGGAAGACTGGCTGGACGACCAGCAGGCGACCGAGGTGAATACACACACACACACACACACTGTATTGTATGACTGACCTACTTCTGTTCCTTGCAATACAAACAAAACAACGCGAGGCAGCAACACTATCTTAGCAACACACGGGAGGACAGTCCGTCTCAATACTGCCGATCTTGCAACACTATTGGTAATATATGATCTTTGCAACACAAATCAATGCTATGCAACACTGCCAGCCTATCATAAGATTATTGCAACACTGTATATAAGCAACACAACACTAGAAACACGGCCAAAGTGCTACATACTGATTATTGCAACTCAAAATGACAATAGTTGATCTTTCCAACACACCAATACAATAAAACACAATAAAATAGCCCTAAACATTATTCCTGCAACTTAAACTGACAACACATCCTTACCAAAACTAAAGAATAGAGATGTACCGATGCATCGGTATCGGAATCGGCGGTATCGGCCCATTTTTTGGGTATCGGTATCGGCTTATTTTATGCCGATACTTGCGATACCTAAAAGGAATTTAGTACTTAGTGATATATTCGATATAAGATATTGTTGATACCAAATTAATATAATACGGCGTATTGAGTTTCCGTGGTGACTACCGTATGTCATAGAATACTGCTTGCTGTGGTAATAAGCCACAACCTAGAAATTGGACCGTGTATGAAACGCGTATAGGCTGAACTCCGGCATCCTGTCACACGGTCAGTCATGAGTCACCAGTCACCAGTCACCACGCATTCTCACGACTCACTGTCTCTCAGTCAGACGCTGCTCCTCCACCCACACAAAGTTCACACAACTGAAAAGCTTAGGTTTTTCAACTATAACCTAAGAATGTCAAACTTCAGATATCGAGAATCCAACAAAATAATTTGGTGTGTATGTATATATATATATATATATATATATATATATATATATATATATATATATATATATATATATATATATAGATAGTTAGGTATTTTTCATTATTGTAAATAACAGCATATCCTTATTTGCTTTATAATTAAGAGTGGTAGTGGTAGCCTTTTCCAAGCTCGAATTAAATATGTATATTAACTTTAATGCAAGTTTAATTTTTGAGTTACTTGTGTTAACCTAAGGATGTAAAAATTCCATAACTAAGAAAGTAACGATTCTGTTTTGTAATCATGTGCATTGTGTATAATTTGTTGCATATTAATTATTTAAGATCATAGCAATACACTAGAAATTTAGAATAAACTAAACTTTTTTTCTATTTAATTGAAAAGATTAGGTGAAAGCTCATGTTTCTGAATTGGTCTACTAATGTGTAATGAATTAATATCAAAGGATGTCAGATTTAATTAAAGAGAAACATACACAACAAAATGAGTTTCTTTTG
>NC_059256.1:1032993-1140493 GCF_017591435.1 Portunus trituberculatus | reverse complement strand
TGACCAAGAAAGAATTTAGGTCATGATATGTTTGTTTACACTGTGTGTGTGCGTGTGTATGCTTGTCTACAGTATGTTTTAAGGCCAGACAGTGTGTGTGTGTGTGTGTGTGTGTGTGTGTGTGTGTGTGTGTGTGTGTGTGTGTGTGTGTGTGTGTGTGTGTGTAATGATGATAATAATAAACTAAACATCAATAATAATAATAATGATCAGGAAATGATGATGAAGAAGAAGAAGAAGAAGAAGAAGAAGAAGAAGAGGAGGAGGAGGAGGAGGAGGAGGAGGAGGAGGAGGAGGAGGAGGAAGAAGAATTCAAGGGGAGAAGCATCACTACTAAAATTATTGAGGTCACCACCATCACCACTACAACTACTACTACTACTGACACTGCTGCTACTACTACTATTACCACAACTACTACTAGTACTACAAACACCATCACTACTACTACTACTATCACTACTACAAACACTGTTGCTGCAAAAACATCAGTTACTACTACAACTACTACTACTACTACTGTTACTAGTTGCAGTAAATTACACAGTAATAATTATAGTAGTAGTAATGATAGTATTATTTATAATAGTAGTAGTGGTGGTAGTAGTAGTAGTAGTAGTAGTAGTAGTAGTAGTAGTAGTAGTAGTAGTAGTGGCAGTAGTAGTAGCAGTGGTGTAGTAGTAGTAGTAGTAGTAGTAGTGGTGTAGTAGTAGCAGTAGTAGTAGTAGTAGTAGTAGTAGTGGTAGTGGTGGTAGTGGTGGTGGTAGTAGCAGTAGTAGTAGTAGTGGTGGTGGTGGTGGCATTATTAGTAGTAGTAGTAGTAGTAGTAGTGGTGGTGGTGGTATTAGTAGTAGTAGTAGTAGTGGTGGTGGTGGTATTATTATAGTAGTAGTAGTAGTAGTAGTAGTAGTAGTAGTAGTAGTAGTAGTAGTAGTAGTAGTAGTGGTGGTGGTGGTGTATTATCATAGTAGTAGTATTAGTAGTGTATTGTAGTAGTAGTAATATATTTTGGAAGATTAAGTGATGATTTATTGTAATATTTTTACTACTAGTAGCAATAGTAATAGTAGTAGAGGCAATGTCTTGTGATAGTAGCAACATTTATAAGTAATAATAGTAGTAGTAATAGTGACAATGTTTTTGTAGTAGTAAACAGCGTGTGTATGAGAGAGAGAGAGAGAGAGAGAGAGAGAGAGAGAGAGAGAGAGAGAGAGAGAGAGAGAGAGAGCACATCGCTGCATAATAACAATGAATTTTGCAAAACTACACTCAAAATTATCATTATACAAACACACACAGTCCTAATAGGTACACACACATTCCCATGACCCTAGAAACTAACGTACACACACACACACACACACAAACGTAACCATCACAACACACACAAACCTAACCCTTCTTCTTACCACTACACACACACACACACACACACACACAAACGCGCGCACACAAACCTAATCCATCTCACTCATACACGTACACACACAGCTAACCTCCACACGTACACACAGACGCACACACACACACACACAAACACACGCATACGTACACACAGACACACATAAGACAGGACAAGAGGGCAGTACGTACTCTTCCACGTCCACGTACCGAGTTTCCACCCCCGCCTGGGCCCCCGCCGCCGCCACAGCCGCCGCCGCCGCCAGTAGATAAGGGCCATGGGAATACGATTGCCTCAACTCCTGCTGGGCTGTGAAGCTTTAATTCCAGCGGCTTGTCCGACTCCGGCATTATTACACCCGACACTCAAACACACACGCTCTTCCTCCGGTGAATTGCAAGCAAGGAAGACTGCAGCCCCATAGTGGAGGGGAGATCACGCCACAACACCCTCACTCCTCCGCATCCCGAGACCAACTAAGGGAGAGCAATGAGGCGCCGACGGTGGGACAAGCGGCGCTGCTATTGTTGTGAGCCGAGTACCGCCGCCAGGTACCGCCACTGTCTTGCTTCCCTTCACCCGTACAAAATAATCGTCTATTTTTTTTGTTTTGTTTTTCTTTGATGTAACTGGCTAAGGGTGACGGGAAAATATATTTAAAAATTCCCCACTTACTTGTCAGTCCCCATACAGATCCGATAGTTTCGTGAAAGAAAGGGAGAAATGTCTTACTACCACCCTCACTTACGCCACTGTCTTGCTCTACCTCGTATAAAATAGATATCATAATTGTCTTTTCCTATGTAGGAGACAACTGGTTGAGGGTAATATGAAATTTATTTAAAGAAAGGCCCACTCACTTGCCAGTCCTCATACAGGTCCGATGAAGTTAGACAAATGAAAGGGATAAATGTCTTGAGAACCATCCCCCCCCCTCTTAATAACCTCCTCAACACTGGGGCACATTTTTACCTTGAGATACATTATGTTATATTAACTAAAGACACTCCATATACGAATTAGTTATAAATTAACGCTTTTGATCAGTGTATGTCGCGGAATTAAAGGGGAAACTAAACAAAATATTGTCCTGCGCTGATCTGGCGCCTCGTAAACATTACATGACCACTCGATCATTCTTTGAAGTTTGTTATATTTAGATCATGATTAGCTAGTGTTCCAGGCCCTGTGGTGTTCTCAATTAAATAAAAGTAATCTTAAATGGCCAAATCTTTGTCTATTTTTCAGAAGGAAGGAAAGAGACAGGCAGACAGTGGTCATGCTTGCTTGGTGGTTGTTACATTAAGAAGAAACAAGCGTGTAGTAACAAGCAATATCCTAAATCACAATATAACACACTCTAACACAACACAACACACTCTTACCTAACCTAACCTTTCTAGCACATCAATCCTAACACAGCCTTCACAGCACAAGCTAACCCAATAACAACACTATTACTCACCTTGAAAAACCCCACAACAGCCAAATCGAGTTAGTCTTTCTTTCAAAGGCCTTGTTGTATGGTCAACTGAACAGAAGCATAGTATGTAATACCATGAGGGCAGATTCATTGTTTTCTATTAAGATGAAAGGAAAGAGACAGGTAGACACAGTGGTTATGCTTGCTTGGTGGCTATTACATAAAGAAGATACAAGCGTACGTATACTAACAAGCCGTGACCTGGTTAACCTCTTCACTAGTATCATGACGCGTTTTCATATTCATTCTGGTGACTATTTGGTGATTTTATGCAGCTTATGTAGGTGATTAAAATATTGAAGACTATGGCCATTAATCTTCTGCCCTCCAGAGATCCTTGCTAATGTCAATAAAATGGTCTAATTGAACACAAAACCCATGGTAAAAATGCCTCCCAATACTGAAAGGGTTAAGATATATTTCACCTCAAACGTTGAGAGAGAGAGAGAGAGAGAGAGTCGTAGGGGATGGACGCATAGTGAAGTGCTCTGATTGTTTTTGCCCCTTTCGGGAGATACTCGAGGACCACACCTCCGAAAAGTGATTAGCAGTGTCCGTGAGTGTTACACCAGTGCGAGGATATATACTAAGTGAAGGAATTCAGTGCTATAGTGGTTAAAACAGTGAGTGAAGTTTGAAAACAGGAAACTGCACGTGGAAGTGCGGAAGCCTGTATCACACAGAGTGACCTTGACAAGGGATTAGCTTGACCTGACCGCGACCCTCCACCCCACTGTCACCCAGTACTCCTTACCCCCACACGACACCTCCCTCTCTCTCCCAGCATTCCTGGCTCACATATCAAATGGCTCATCCAGTTATGGTGTCCGAATGTTTTGAACACCGCATCGAAAGACCCAGTGGCATCAGTGGATATAGACCAGCTGTTTGGTGTGCAGTATGTGGCCGCAAAGAGTCACTACAGCCAGTGAAGGAATGCACTAAGGAAGGGTGTCCAAACATCTGTCACGTGAATTGTCTGGGCGTGGCAACAGAGTTCAGCTGTGGCAACACCGCACAGCTCCGTGACCTGGCGGGGATCAGCGACCCTGTGACTCCTTACTCAAGAAATCACCAGGCAACTACTGATCTCCAAACCCAGACGGACTCCGCCTCGCAACAAAGTGTAGAGGAGCCTCAGGACGACTTAGGAGACCTACAGAAGGAGGAACTGGTGAAAATGGTGAAAATCGCCAGGAACCTTCGAAAGGAGCTCGCCTCATCAAAGAGTCAGCTGAGCTGCTACAGATCCGTCACGGCGGGTCTTGCTGACAAGCGGGTAGTGCTAGTAGAGGCAGTGTCTATAGTGGACACTCTCCTAGCCACCCTCGCTAGTGAGGGCCTGGTGCAACAGACAGTAGCGTGCACGGCTCGTCCTCATAAAATTGTGAGCGAAACAGGTGAGACTGTGACTGTGGGCTCAGGGGAGTGTGATTCCTTCTCTTCTCCTTCCCTTACATCCCCCCTCTCTTCCTCACCCAACACCACTGTCCCTCTCTCTACCATCCCCAACCCGCCTACGCCTAACACCTCTGTCCTACTCCCTACCCTCTCCTCCCCACCTACACATTCCTCCCCACCCAACACCTCTGTCCCACTCCCTACCCTCCCCACCCCACCAACACCTTTCTCCCCACCCAACACCTCTGTCTCTTCCTCTACTATCCCCACCCCACCTACACCTTCCTCCCCGCCCAAAACCTCTATTCCTCTCCTACCCTCCTCCTCTGCCCAACTGAACCCTCCTTCATCCTCTACTCCTCCTACCCCTCCCACCTCACTCGACATTGCTGCACTACCTCACCCAACCCCCTCCTCTAACAACACACTACCTCCCAACTCCCAAACTCCCTACCCAACCCACCCCAACCCCACACACCCCAGAACCTCCTGTCCTGCCATACCCTGCATCAACGCTACAGCAAGGTGTGCCCCAAACAAGAGGGGAATACCCTGCCACCACGCAAAGCAGCTCTGCTGGCAGGCAACACCGCCCTAAGCGAAAGAAGAGGAGGAATACGGCCACAGGAAGGAACTCCGACTCCAGTGAATCATCATCCGAGCGTCGGCAGCAGCAGTCACGACAGGAGGTGATTCAGGCGAGACAGCAGCAGACCAAGTGCCCTCAGTGCAAACGTCAGGGACACACTCGGGATCAGTGCCCGAGGCAGGTCTGTGATTACTGTCAAGGCCGCCATCTGTAGGATCAGGATTGCGGACGTGAGACAGCAGGAGTTAGTGCAGGCAGTGAGGCAGAGTGGTCAGGAAACACTAGTCGCTTCCTCTGCTCAGACACACAAGGGCTCCACTCACGACTCCTCACAGCTCCTCACCACCACATTGGCCTGCGGCCGCACCTGCCTTCCCAGCTCACTATGGCGCCAGACACCCCTACTACCTGGCGCTGCCACACTCCGCTCAACAGTGAACTGACGATAGTGTCGGTCAATGTGAGAGGGTTCCATACCAACTCACAGAGCCATAACCAGGAACAAGGCAGACATTGTGTTCATGTGCGAGACCTTCCTGGACGACAACATACCTCCAAGCTACGCCCGCGTCCGGGGTTACTCGCCCTGGATAAGGAAAGACCGCTTTACACGGGGAGGTGGCGTGGCCTTCTGTTATAAAGAGTGTGTTAACGTTCAGGTGGTAGAGTCTCCCACGAACATGCCCAGTGACCTGGAAATGCTATTTTGGAAAATAATAGACAGTGTGGGTAGAAGTGTACTGTGCATTGGCTGTTATCGTCCTCCTTCTCAAGGCGCAGCGATAACAGACTACCTCACAGAAAACCTGGACCTATTGTTGACGGCCAACCAGTGTGAGGGAGTGATAATTGTAGGTGACTTGAACCCACACACAGTGCACGCCTCATTTAACACGCTACTGGTGGTACATGACCTACATAATCATGTCACCTTCCCCACTCATGTCTCTGGGTCATCTCTTGACCCTGTGGTGACCGATCTTCCCCCCAGTGATGTTCAGTGTTCACCCTTGGACTTTATAGGCACCTCAGATCATGTAGCTGTCATCACCAAATTCCACTTCAGACGCCAACGTGAGGAGAACCTCTCCCGCACTCTGTGGAAGTGGGAAGCCACAGACTGGGGAGCCTTAAGGGAGGACCTGAGAAGGACGAACTGGGGAGCAGGTGAGGCAGTTCTCAGAGCTGCTATTCACCTTACAAGAGCGCTGGGTACCACACTCCTCTCACACCACCAAGCCCTCTGACCAGCCCTGGTTTGGACCTGCGTGCCGAGAAGCCTCTGACGACAAATACCGGGCATGGAAAGCCTACAAGAGGCATCCGACAGAGGGCAACAAAAGACGTCACAGAGCAGCCTCCCTGAGAATGAGGCACACACAAGAGTGGGCCTCAGAGCAATGGAAGGAGGACCTCAGGAGGAAGCTCCGTGGCGGACAGGTGGGCACGAAGAGGTGGTGGGGCATTGTGAAAGACCAGCAGGGTGAGGAGAGAGGCGCCAGCATCTCATCCCTCTTGCAGGAGGATGGCAGTCTGGCCCACTCAGCACATGAGAAGGCCAACCTCCTGGCGAAACACTTTGCTGGAAAAATGAGCGTGCCCGACCCTGAGAAGACACCACCAACGATGCCTCACACCATAAAGGACACACTTCTGGAAGTTAAAACGAGTGAATCCGAAGTGAGGAAAAAGCTTCTAGAAGTGGATGAAAATAAGGCGACAGGGCCGGACAATATAAGCCCTCGCTTGCTCCGTCAGTGTGCTAATGAGCTGGTGCGACCACTCGCCTTACTGTTCACTCGGTGTCTCGAGTCCGGCACGTGGCCGGCAGCCTGGAAATCGAGCAATGTAGTGCCAGTACACAAAAAAGGAGGCAAGAACCAGTGTAAAAACTATCGCCCTGTGTCCTCCCTGGAGTTCTCAACCCCCAGATGGGAACCGCCTTGTCGTGGTGGGGGGGCTTGCGTGCCCCTGTGACCTGGCAAGCTAGGCTAGAGGGGGCTTAGGCCCCTGCTCTGCCCTTTCGAGGGGGAGAGGGCTACCCATGCTAGTAAGGTCGCCAGTGAGGGGCCAGATGAAATGGTTCCTACGTAGGCTGCCAGTGGACAGCGGAGCCACCCGCTGGAGGGATCGCCCAGTAGGGGCCGTCCTGTGCTGGATGGTTAGGTGTCCAGGCTGGGATGCTTTGGGAGGGGGTCTCAGCTCTGTCGTGGACAAACATTCGTAGCATGTGGGGCCTTTTTTTAAAACGACTGGTCCGCATGGGGACGAGGTAACCCGTCCACGGCAGCCAGCGTTCCCTCCCATTGTAGTCCCAGTAGGTGGTTTCCCTTGCCCCTGGGGCTAATCTTTTGTGTTAGTTTTTTTTATATGGGAAAACACAAAAAATCTTCAGGTTCTCGTGAGGTGGCTGACCTGGCCCACGAGACGTCATCTTCAGGTCTGAGTGGGAAGGAGGATTCCCCTCCACAAGGGCCTCCCGCAGGAGTCTCCTGTTCTGGGAGTTCTTCTGAGGGTCGCATTTCTGCTGCATATGACTCTCTTTTGATGGTAAATGTTAATCCATCATTTTCCTACCACGCCTTGCACTCACTTCTCAAGGTGTATGGCACGGTTCTACGCATTCGACTGGTTTATGAAAAGGACTTTCCATCTAACCGGTGCTATGTAACTTTTCTGTCATGTGATGAAGCCCGTCTTGCTTATGAAAATGTAGCATCTCTGACCCTTGCCGGCCATGGCTTTAAAACTGAATTTCTCCAGTCACGTAATATTTCAGAGAGTGACATGGATTACATCCCAAATGTTTTTGAAACTTATTTAGAGAATTCAGTTCCAGCAGTCCGCCAGATCCCGCCTCCACGTTGGTTTGTGGTGTACTATAGAAATGGGCGTGGAATTTCATTCATGCCTCCCGGTACCTGTCCAAAGAAATAGGCACGATTCCTGAGGAGAATCTAAAGAAGTACGGGAAGGGGGTGCTTGTGCGAGCAAAATATCTTACGCAAGCGAGGATGCTGCAACATCTCCCATGCCCTTCTGACAGCATGTTTGAGACTGTTAAGGCTCATCCCACCTTTAATTATAGCAAAGGTTGTGTTTATAGTCAAGATCTTTATGAATTTCCAGAGGAGGAAATATTAGCAATGTGTCCTACTTCTGTGCAAAAGGTGACTAAGATGAGGAACTCCTCCAACATGGTCCTTCTCACTTTTTTGGTTCCACCCTTCCTGACCGTGTTCATATCGGTCCTATCAACCTTAGGGTAAGGCGTTTTGTTTCTCGCCCTCTTCAGTGCTTCTCATGCTATGGCTACGGTCACGGCAAAAACTCGTGTAAGGAAGCTTCCCGATGTGGTAATTGCTCTGCATTAGACTCACATTCAGAGGAGCATTGCAATGGTGCAGCTTATTGTTTCCATTGCCGTGATGCTCACCAGGTACGTTCCAGGCAATGCCCCAGGTATCACCTGGAGCAGGACATTCTACAGCTTGCCAATAGTTAATTTATCAGCCTCGGTAGCGCCCGCTGTGAACTCCTCTACCGCCAGAAGGACGGTACTAGTGCGACATCCTATGCTTCATTGGCCGCTCGCTCTTCGTCTGAGTCTGCCGGTCCGAAGACAACTCCTCCTGCTACCTCTCGCTCTGTTGGGGCGGGTGGTCCTGTTCATTTGGCCAATAGGTTTGCCCTTTTGTCCGACGACTCAGTTGAGTCACCTATAAGAAGCGACGAGAATAATACGGACTTGACCAAACTTACCCATGTCGTTGATGTCCATTTGCCTCCTCCATCGCCTAAGCCTTTGAAGGGCATGACCAAACGGCACCGCGGCTCTGCGGAGTCGATAGAATTTGCTCAGCCTAAGCAATCTAAGGTTTCTCCTGGTGCACACGCTCGTGAGTCCTCCAGGGACCGCTCTGTTAGGGTAGCTCCAGAAGTTTCTGCTCGGCTTTCTGTGACATCCTCTGTCTCAGACCGGGCTTCTTGTGATGAGGATGGTCTTCGCATGGAGACGTCTGATGATATTGTCACAGCTGCCCTCGTGGACCAACTGTGTCAAAAAGTGCATTCCAGCCTGACCCTCGTCCTCCGATGACCGGTAGGTGTGATGATGGTTCGCATCACTCACCGGTAAGCCGAAAGGCAGCGGTCCAACGACCTGGAACATCACAACTCCCGGTGTCTTCTCGTCACTTGATTATTTCTAGTCAGGCGAGTCACGGGCAGCCCCTTCAAAAGGCTCGCCCGTCCACTGCACCTAAATAGTCATCTTCAAGCTTCTACAGTGGAACTGTAGAGGCCTTCGCGCCTCGTGGGGGGAACTCCGAGCTTTGTTGTCGGAGTTCTCTCCAGCTTGTGTAGCTCTACAAGAGACTATGCCAGGTGATAGTACTTATTCTAGTCCTCCTGGCTATCGTGCCTTTTTAGTACTCCTTTCCCTGACCAGGGCCACCACGGTGGCACAGCTATTCTAGTCCATCAGGATATACCTGTTATCCCGTTACAACTTTAACTCTCCCCTTCAGGTGGTTGCCGTTAAGGTCTTTATGGGACGACTGTACACCATTTTCAGTTTATATTTCCCTCCTCGGCTTCCTGTCTCCAGGGGTGAGCTTGACGGACTGGTGCGTCAGCTGAATCCGTCTTTTCTTTTGTTGGGAGATTTTAACGGCCGTCACCCATTGTGGGATGAAGGGGCTTGTAATCCCCGTGGGGTTTTAATCGGTTCTTTTATTGAGGATGAGGGATTGGGAGATTTTAAATTCTGGGGGATGTTACACATTTCCACAGTCCTACTGGGACTTTTACAGCTATCGATCTTTCTCTTTGTACATCTAATTCTTTACTTGATTTTAATTGGCGAGTCCTACCGGATTTACACGGTAGTGACCACTTTCCGATTTTATTGGAATCTGTGAACTCTAAGCCACAGTCCCGGCCCCCACGCTGGGTTTTAGACAAGGCAGATTGGCGTCGATTCACAGACCTTAGCTCTTTTATCCGTCCGCTGGCTGACTTTTCTACTTGTGCTGAGGCTGTTGATTAATTATTTTACCGATTTTTTAATTTCTTTAGCGTTTCAGAGAATCCCTAGGACGTCAGGTTGCTTTACTAAGCGTTCCGTTCCTTGGTGGAACGCAGCATGCACTGCAGCGGTGAAAGAGAAACGGGCAGATTTCTCTCGTCTCCGGCGACATGGTGGGGACCCGCAGTGCCTGGAAGCTTTTCGGCGCTGCCGAGCTCGGGCCCGCCGCGTTTTGAAAGAGGCACAAAGAGCCTCGTGGAAAGCCTATGTCTCTTCCATAAACGTTCGCACCCCTCTTACGGATGTCTTCAACAAAGTCCGCCGAATTGCTGGGAAGTATTCTACTTCTTCCCCACCAATTTTGTTGTCTGCTGGGCGAACGGTGGCAGACCCTAGGACTGTCGCCGACCTCTTCGCGGAGCATTTTGTCAGTGTTTCCATCCTGCAGCCCCGGGCGCACGTTACCGCCAGAGAATGGAATCTCTCGGCATAAACTTTTCTTCCCTTTCTCTGCTTCCGAGTTGCGGACTGCTTTGTCCCAGTGTCACGACTCTTCTGGGCCAGATGATATACCTTATGCCTTCTTGCGCCACATGTCTGAAAGTGCTTTTAACTTTCTTTTAAATCTTATAATATGATTTGGCATACCGGTGACTTTCCAACTTTTTGGGCTGTGGCAGTGGTTCTTGGAGAGGGGGAAGTACTTCTCATCGGTACAGTACGGCTTCCGAAAGATGAGGTCTACTACTGATGCTCTTTTATCCCTAGAGTCTTCCATTTGTGAGGCCTTCGCTAATCACCACCATCAAGTAACAGTGTTTTTTGACCTGGAGAAGGCCTACGACAAGGCTTGGTGTCATGGTATTTTACAGTCTTTATTTAATTTTGGCCTTCGTGGCCACCTTCTTCTTTTTATCCAGCAGTTTTTATCCAGACGTTTTTTACGGGTTCGTGTGGGGAGTGTTCTCTCTGAGGCTTCTGCGGAGTCGATAGAATTTGCTCAGCCTAAGCAATCTAAGGTTTCTCCCGGTGCACACGCTCGTGAGTCCTCCAGGGACCGCTCTGTTAGGGTAGCTCCAGTAGTTTCTGCTCAGCCTTCTGTGACATCCTCTGTCTCAGATCGGGCTTCTTGTGATGAGGATGGTCTTAGCATGGAGACGTCTGATGATATTGTCACAGCTGCCCCTCGTGGACCAACTGTGTCAAAAAGTGCAGTCCAGCCTGACCCTCGTCCTCCGATGACCGGTAGGTGTGATGATGGTTCGCATCACTCACCGGTAAGCCGAAAGGCAGCGGTCCAACGACCTGGAACATCACAACTCCCGGTGTCTTCTCGTCGTTTGAATATTTCTAGTCAGGCGAGTCACGGGCAGCCTCAAAAGGCTCGCCCGTCTACTGCACCCAAATAGTCATCTTCAAGCTTCTACAGTGGAACTGTAGAGGCCTTCGCGCCTCGTGGGGGGAACTCCGAGCTTTGCTGTCGGAGTTCTCTCCAGCCTGTGTAGCTCTACAAGAGACTATGCTAGGTGATAGTACTTATTCTAGTCCTCCTGGCTATCGTGCCTTTTTAGTACTCCTTTCCCTGACCAGGGCCACCACGGTGGCACAGCTATTCTAGTCCGTCAGGATATACCTGTTATCCCGTTACAACTTAACTCTCCCTTCAGGTGGTTGCTGTTAAGGTCTTTATGGGACGACTGTACACCATTTGCAGTTTATATCTCCTCCTCGGCTTCCTGTCTCCAGGGGTGAGCTTGACGGCCTGGTGCGTCAGCTGACTCCGCCTTTTCTTTGTTGGGAGATTTTAACGGCCGTCACCCATTGTGGGATGAAGGTGCTAGTAATCCTCGTGGGGTTTTAATCGGTTCTTTTATTGAGGATGAGGGATTGGAGATTTTAAATTCTGGGGATGTTACACATTTCCACAGTCCTACTGGGACTTTTACAGCTATCGATCTTTCTCTTTGTACATCTAATTCTTTCCTTGATTTTAATTGGCGAGTCCTACCGGATTTACACGGTAGTGACCACTTTCCGATTTTATTGGAATCTGTGAACTCTGAGCCACAGTCCCAGCCCCCACGCTGGGTTTTAGACAAGGCAGATTGGCGTCGATTCACAGACCTTAGCTCTTTTATCCGTCCGCTGGCTGACTTTTCTACTTGTGCTGAGGCTGTTGATTATTTTACCGATTTTTATTTCTTTAGCGCTTCAGACAATCCCTAGGACGTCAGGTCGCTTTACTAAGCGTCCCGTTCCTTGGTGGAACGCAGCATGCACTGCAGCGGTGAAAGAGAAACGGGCAGCTTTCTCGTCTCCGGCGACATCGTGGGGACCCGCAGTGCCTGGAAGCTTTTCGGCGCTGCCGAGCTCGGCCCGCCGCGTTTTGAAAGAGGCACAAAGAGCCTCGTGGAAAGCCTATGTCTCTTCCATAAACGTCCGCACCCTCTTACGGATGTCTTCAACAAAGTCCGCCGAATTGCTGGGAAGTATTCTGCTCCTTCCCCACCAATTTTGTTGTCTGCTGGGCGAACGGTGGCAGACCCTAGGACTGTCGCCGACCTCTTCGCGGAGCACTTTGCCAGTGTTTCCCGGAGGCATCCTGCAGCCCCGGGCGCACGTTACCGCCAGAGAATGGAATCTCTCGACATAAACTTTTCTTCCGCTTCTTATAATGTCCCTTCTCTGCTTCCGAGTTGTGGACTGCTTTGTCCCAGTGTCACGACTCTTCTCCTGGGCCAGATGATATACCTTATGCCTTCTTGCGCCACATGTCTGACAGTGCTTTTAACTTTCTTTTAAATCTTTATAATATGATTTGGCATACCGGTGACTTTCCATCTTCTTGGGCTGTGGCAGTGGTTCTCCCATTTCCGAAGCCTGGGAAAGATAATCTCCAGGCTACGAACTACCGTCCTATATCTTTGACATCCTGCATTTGTAAAGTTTTAGAAAAGATGGTAAATGTAAGACTCATGTGGTACTTGGAGAGGGGGAAGTACTTGTCATCGGTACAGTACGGCTTCCGAAAGATGAGGTCTACTACTGATGCTCTTTTATCCCTAGAGTCTTCCATTTGTGAGGCCTTCGCTAATCACCACCATCAAGTAACAGTGTTTTTTGACCTGGAGAAGGCCTACGACACGGCTTGGTGTCATGGTATTTTACAGTCTTTGTTTAATTTTGGCCTTCGTGGCCACCTTCCTCTTTTTATCCAGCAGTTTTTATCCAGACGTTTTTTACGGGTTCGTGTGGGGAGTGTTCTCTCTGAGGCTACTGCTCTAAATGATGGCGTTCCACAGGGAAGTATTCTTAGTATTACATTATTTGCAGTCGCCATTAATGGTGTGATTGATACTCTCCCAGATGGCATTCACAGCTCCTTATATGTTGACGATTTATGTATTTCATTTGCTGCTGCTAGGATGTCACTGATTGAGCGCAAGCTCCAACTGGCGATCAATAGGGTGTCCAGTTGGGCCAACATGAATGGTTTTCGATTCTCCACCTCGAAGACCGTAGCCATGCATTTTTCCCGCAACCGTGGTGTCCATCCAGACCCGGATTTATACCTCGCCAATAGACGCCTCTCATGCGTGGAGGCGACTCGATATCTTGGGCTTTTGTTTGACAACCGTCTCACCTGGGTTCCCCATTTCCGTTCTCTTAAGGTGTCTTGCCGGCAGGCATTATCCCTTCTTCGGGTTTTAAGTCACACCTCTTGGGGTGCGGACAGGGACACTTTGCTGCTGCTTCACCGTACACTAATCCTTCCAAAGCTGGAATACGGTTGTGAGATCTAGTCATCTACAACGGATGCACGACTACGCACGCTTGACTCCGTGCATCATGCAGGGGTCCGCTTGGCTACGGGTGCATTTCGGACATCTCCAATACCTAGCCTACTAGTGGATGCTGGTTTCTGGCCGCTCGACCTCCGGCGCCAGTCTTCGATGCTCCGGTGTTGGTTTCGCACCCACCGTCTTCCTGATTTTGTCCCCTGTCTGTCAATATTGCGGGACTCGCGCTCGCAGGCGTATGTCACTCGACCGAGTCTCCCTAAACCTTTTGGCCTTAGAGTTGCAAATCTCATGGCGGAGTTATCTATCGACCCCACTCCTGTGTACTCTTTCCGTCTCCCGCGAGTTGGTTATTGGCAACTTCCAGTTATCTCATTATGCCCTCCTGCCACGGATGGCAAGAAGGATTTTCTGCCAGCTCTGTCGCACACTCGGTTTTAGAACACTTTTTATCCATTCTAATGACACTCCTGTTTTTACTGATGGTTCCAAATCCGACGCAGGCGTCGGGTTTAGTGTAGTTTTCCCCTCTTTTTATCGGTGTTGCAGCCTTCCTTCGGTAGCCTCCGTCTTTACTGCGGAGCTGTCTGCCATAGTTTTAGCTTTACAGATTATTTTTACTCTCCCGGTTTCTTCTTTTACAATTTTTAGTGACTGTCACAGTGCTCTTACTGCTCTCTCTTGCACTGTCTCCATTAATCCTCTGGTTTTATCAGCCCTGGAGTGGCTATACCTACTTACCAAAAGAGGATATCGTGTTGGGTTCTATTGGGTCCCTGGTCACGTTGGTGTTCCAGGAAATGAACACGCAGACCGCCTCGCTAAAAAGGCAGCAAGTCGCGCTCCATCTCTTGCCCCTATTCCGTTCCGAGATGTATTTCCTGTAATTCGTGAGGCAGTTGCTGCACTTTGGCAGAGGAGATGGCTAACGGGGGTTGCAACCTCAAATATGGGAGAGATTACTACTTCCACACTCCCTCAGTGGACTTACACCCATGTCCGGGATCGCCGTGCACAGACTTTATTGGCGCGACTTCATATAGGTCACACGTACCTTACACAAAGGTACCTCCTGACCAGGGACCCTCAACCTTACTGTGATGATTGCCTGGTGCCGCTTACGGTGCGGCACCTACTAGTGGAGTGCCCTAGTTTGACTGATTTAAGACACCGCTACCTCTACCGCTGTCGCGGTAGAGATAGCGGTGTCTATTATATCTCAAAGGTCCTTGGGCCAGAGTGCCTGGCCCAAGGCCATGATGTTTTTAGTTTTTTGGGAGAAGCGGGCCTTCTCCCAAATATGTGAATTTTATTTAATTTTATTGTATTTACTTATTTGTTTTTTAGATACTTTTAATTGCATAAATTTTAATTGCTTTTAGTTAGTTTTTTACGATGTTTTTACTATTATAGTTTTTAATCCTTTTGTTTCCTTTTCTTTCATATTTTCTTTTTACCTTTTTGTAACGGCGCCATATGACCTCAGACGTTGAGGCGCCTAAACAAAATCCATCCATCCATCCATCACAAACGTCCATTCCTCTTTCCTTCCTCCAATCACTACACTTTATGCATTCCAGGCGGGCAGCAGCAGGAAACACTGAGAATTGAAGGAAATGTTGAGGAGTTGACACGGGGAGGGGCGGGGTTTGGGTCCGGGTCAAAGTGGGCGCCGGGCGGTCTGAATAGGGGGGAGGGGGGGTATGCACAACCATCGCCTTATTTGCCACGTACAGTAATGGCTATGTATCTACTTTGGTGGTTGATTCTTGTAACATGATTATGCTCATGTTAAGTTTAAGTTTATTTTACGTTCGTGCTACCCGTCAGTTGTATGGTTCCAATATTATTTGTTTTATTTCTCTTAATATACTTCTTATTGTATGCTGAACGAGTTTACACTAAATATGTATGTTTTTGTTCCATAAATTGTGTATTTGATATTTGATGTGATAAAAATACTGTATAAGTAGACTACATTGCTGGTTTGTTAAAGAGTATAGTTTATGCGAGTGATACACGGTTGTTGTGGAGGCCCGCGCGGCCTGATTTAGACAGACAGGAGAGTGAGGCAAGTAGAGACGGTTTGCTAGCTACGGGTCTCCCTCGTAGGACTCGGGAACAAGGTCGCCCCTCCTGTTCTATAAGACTGTAAGTGTTGTAACTTTTACATGGTTACTGTTCAGGGTTATCTTTATAGTAGTTACAATTTGCTTCATGTGCTCAACAATTATTTCTGTACAACTTGTTATCAATCATGGGTTATTAGTGCCTATGATTGTGTTTATTAAATTATACTAATCATACGATCAGGGAATGAGATATTGACATGTCTGTGGTTTGTAGGGTTATGAAAGTGAGACGTCAGTGGATTACCTATCAATTATCAAAGCACCAGTGACGTGTCCGGTTGTTGGGGATTCCACGCCATAGTATTTTCAACACAACTGACGCTGGCAATGTTGTGAGTGTTATGGTTATCATTTGTATTTGTGTGAATTTTGTCATGCTATGATTTGCAGTGATATGTATGAGGATTTTCTGAGCTTTATAATGATGTGAGTCACACAGGGTATTATCCATTGTTTGGGAATTTCATCATATTGTGAACTGCAGAGATATTTTTTTGTGATTTCTGAACTTATTATACTATGAGGTACATGGGAACTATTCAAGGTCTGGTTATGTTATGTAGTGATTATTTTTGTATTTTTTAGTGTTTCTGCGCTCCTATGGTTTTACCATGATTTGGTATCGGGCTGATTTATCCTGGACCCACAGGTTGGAACGCTACAATAAATGTTGCAACACATTGCTCGCCTGTGGATTGCCCTAGCGCTACAATTCTGGCTTTGCTTCATTCTCTGGGTCTGGAAACAGAGGGGGAGTGCAAGCAAACATTGGTAGACTGACCTGAGGGGATGGCAGGGCTGAGGTGCCCCTGTGGCCCAATATTTACGTATGTAATTCATTTAAAAAATGGCCACAAGAAAAAAGGCTCCCAGACTGGTATACACTACACTTTTACACGTGATAAATACTTTAACTAATAATCAAAATATAATATCCTTAGCCGATGGTTTATTCACATAAAGTGGTCCAACGAAAGGTGTTTGTGTTAATGGGTCACAAACACATCAAAATGTTGAAATGGAAAGCACAGCCAAGCTACGTTATATTACATTTTCTGAATACCAAAAATTTTCGCTTTCCACCCAAATAAAGAAAACGCAGTTTCTTTCAGCATAAAGATTTTTTTTTTTATTTTACATCTGTAAAAAATTTTGAATTTAAAGATACGAATAGCTAGATTAAACTTTATGGAATATTGTTACTTAAATCATATTTTTCATATCTTTTAAGTGCTTTAACAAGCCCCAAAACAATCCTAGGCGTGCTAATTAAAAAAAAAATTATATTTCATGCAGTGACTTTAATATTTTTTCGCTAAACCAAAACAGAGCTGGATTCGATTCTATTGTGGCTTGATATTTGCTTTAGTTTGCTAATAACAAATCAGATATCAGAACATTGCCAACTCCATTAATAAAGGAGAAATATTATAACCCCTACTCTGAAATGGTTTTGTTGGCACGTTTGGTGAATGACCTCTCCACCCCAACCCTCCCTCACACACTCCACCCTCCCATCCACCTCTTCCTACACCCAGAGTCCAGAAAAATCCCTACAAACACATGCAAATCCAGAGAAAAATCACAAAATACATCTAAAGAAGTTTCTGTAGTAGCGGGAGGCGGCGGGGTCCAGCGGGTTGGGCCTGGACAGAGTTGCTTGCTCTTATCATCAAAAATTTCAAGGCCTGCTATTTCTGGTTGGTAAATCGAACCTATACCTCCCTCAGCATCCACTGAGTAGTTGTGGTCACTCAAAACCACTTTGGATTTCTGCTTGAGAGGGCAGCTACTCATGTAACCAAACGGAGCGGAATAAAATACATCCTGCCAATGAAACGAGCAGGAAGCAACTTGCGGGACAACTATTGCAAAAGAGAGCAGAGTAAGTGAAACCCTTGCATGGAGAGGAATAATACCTCCTAGAGCCCCAAGACACTGTTTTTCATGCAGATTTAGAAATTGAAATGTTACCTCCCAGGGTACGGAGACCACGCCACGACGGTACATCGAAGAATGTTACGAGAAGTGAAGGTATGGTGAATTGTAGATTGTAAGGTAAGCAATAATTCTTCATTAACTTACCTCTTCCGAACAGAGATAGTAATAATGGAATTAAGGCCTGAGTAAAAAATAAATAAGGGTAAAGGGATGTTGTTACCACTTTATTTTGCAGACAATATACAGCATGCTCACAGTCAACACGGGTCACACTGCAGTTGGTAGACTTCAGGACGTGGCAAGCTCTCACATTTTTCACTTTGGGATACCTGTCGAGTGAAAGGTAGTATGAATGGGGGAGATGAATGTTTTGCATGAAAACCTGAATAACTAAGGTGCTGAACCTTGTCATAGAGAGTACCAGAGAGCTTAAGGTTAAGTCTCAAACTGATGGTGGATCAAGAGGTTAGCTGAGGTGGAAGACTTCATTTCCTAGAGATTTTCAAAATTGAGGTGTATGTCTCCAAGAGACATTGTGAAGTGATGGTTAAACAAAGCCATTGTATTAAATGTGTTAGAAGTAATTGAAAAAAAGAAGTAGTACATTTACAAGGGCAAAGTGAAATTCATAATCCCGTCCATGGAGGAGGAACTTTCTGAAGGTTATTATTGCCAGGGTCAGGAACCGCTTTCCTGTGTGGAAGGAAATGTTAGTTAAATTGATTGAAAAATTCCTTTGGTGAGGAAAAATTTTGTGTAGTGCTGCTGGCACCAATATTAAATTATTAATTATTAATCTTATAATTATAATATAATTATAATAATATAATATCACAAACATACGTACAGAAAGACAAACAGAAATGGAAGCTTGACTGTCTGATGAAGAGGGAGAGAAAGTTATCAAGCTGTGAATAAAAAAAATCTTAAATTTAATTACAACGTAATTAAAAGTTTTAGACATTAATTTTTCACTCCAGTCAGCAAAGAGCGAACTGAGCTATTCGGAAAAATGTCTTCCATTAATGTAATGTCAATAATGATATCAATCAAATCCTCTTTAATTACATTCGTGCCAGTCATATAGTGACGACTGCCAATAGTTTTGGGATGGGAAGAATGCGAGTCCCCCCTCCCCCTTCAATAGGGCTAGGTTGTGAGATCTTAAGACAGTTCTCGTTCCTACAGTCTAGCTTCGTTCTCCATTCCAAGCAAGCCAACAGCTCCTCACTCATGAAAAATGAATGTAAGTTTTATATAAAACATAGTGTTTGTATTATTATTAGATTGCTTATACAGTCTAGCTTGGTTCTCCACCCCTGGCAGATAGCGGCGGTTATCTCTCCCTGTGCTTGAGATCATGATATCTATACGTGTGTGTTTTTTATAAGAAATTTTTTTGTGAAAATGGGAGAAAAATGTGAAATTATTTATTTGACAGCAGTGTTGGAAAAAGGGAAGGGGGGAACTGTTATCAACCATGGTACGTCCTTCCCCCAAACCGTGTAACAAGGTCCCCAAAGACAAGGTTAAATGAGTTTGCTTGAGGAAGTGGCATCACTCAGTACATTCCTCCCATAAAAAATATACTCAGTCCCACAGCCAAATAAAGATTGTTATTGAGGAAATAAGGAACTATAAATGCAAGTCATGCACGTCAGCGCAAGAACCTCGCTGGTGAAAAGAAAGTTACCGTAATGTTGTGTGAAGTAATGAATTATACTATGTAATTTTTTTTCCTTTTTGATGATACGTGGTATGTCCTTCTGGTGGAGTGGGCTGTAAGTCGAAACAAACGTGATTGTGGGAAGGAAAATTTTTTTCTTAGTGTCATACAGTCAGTTTATTTCCTCTATTTACATTCATTGAAAAGAACCGGTCTGGTTCTGCTGGGGGGTTCGACCGTGCAAGCCCCTTGGATGCCAAGGCACCAGAGGGGCTTACCTACCCGTATGACGGATCCAGGGGAAAGCTCGCGAGATCCCTGTGGTTATGCACCTAAAGACTTTCCATTTGTTCAAGTAATTAATGTTAAACATCATTGGGTAATTCTGAGTAATTTTATCTTGGGCATTGTTAAGCCAGGAAACGTCAACTTTTATGACAGTTTGCATAGAAAAAAATAGCAACATTCCTAATATTGTAAAAAAAAAGTAGCAGCCTCTTTGTTAATTTTGGAAGGTAACACTGCAATTACAACTCAGCAGAAACCTAAGTGCAAGCAGCAGAATTGATGCAATGACTGGATTTTTTGCCATTGCTAATGCAACTGCTCTATGTTTTGAAGTCAATCCTAGTTGATGTATCAGGAAACAAAGTAAAATGAGACAACACTTGGCTAGTTGCTTAAGAAATGGCAAAATGGAAATGTTTCCCCATGATATCTGCCAATCTAACGGTAATGTACACACCACTACTTTCCATGTTTTTTGTCATTGCAAGTTACCATATGAGGAAGGTGACAGCATGATGGGGTATGAACGCTGCAAAAGTCAATTTCTTATTAATTCAACAATAAATGTATCAGTCATCAATCTCACCGAAACTGGAAGAATCCAACATGGCCTACGTGCACAGTATGTGTCACCAATCTTCAAGTTGTGTCTTTTTAAGTGTTATTTAATTGATATTTTTGTAATATATATATATATATATATATATATATATATATATATATATATATATATATATATATATATATACACACATTTATTGAGCTGCATATTGTATATCTGAACTGGTATCATACATTTTTTATTAAAGATCGATCAATATGGATTTTTCAGGGCTGATACCAATACTAATTATTAGTAGTCAAGGAGGCCGATAACCAATATTTGGAGCCAATATTCATTTGTAGTATATATATATATATATATATATATATATATATATATATATATATATATATATATATATATATATATATATATATATATATATATATATATATATATATATATATATATATATATATAGTAATACTCCGCTTAACGAACGTTCGTTTAACGAATTTCAGGTTTAACGTACTATATAAAGTTTGACCAAAAAGTCCGCATAACATACAACCATATCCGTTTTAGTGAATTTTCTGAGTTTGAATTTGCCGGGTGAGGTACTGAACGCAGTAGCTTCGCTGTGATTGGCTGGCTACCCACCTCTGTCTCTAGCGCTCCTGGAGCTGGATCCAAGATTCTTTAACCCCTTCAGTACTGGAACGCATTTCTACCTTGAGCTTTGTGTATAATAAGACAAATTTAATTGACATCAGGATGGGTCTGTGAAGGTCAGAAGATTAATGGCCACAGCTTTCACTATTTTAATCCCTACATGTGTTTCTGAATCTATAAAATCACCAAATAGTAAACTGAGTGAATAGGAAAATACGTCATGGTATTGAAGGGGTTAACAACGTCAGAGCAGCCTCTTGCAGCGAAATGGCATCCATGAACGCTTGGAGGGACAGTGACAAGGTTGCTATCAGGTTGTTCTGAGGTTGCTGGGAACACCACCTCTCCAGGTGGTGTTACTGTCTTATATATGCATTTACATTCACAAAACAACATTTCTATTAGCTTTTACAAACATTGCCCCAAGAAAGGATGGTTTTGTAATGCATAAAGTGAAACCTTACATGGAATACCAAACAATAAAGCAGAGATAAGATGAGCCACAGACGAACCGAGAGACTCGCGGCGACTCGGCCGCTTCTTCTTCTTTTTGTGACCCTTTTGCTTGCATGTTACTTTCATCATGATGTTTATGTTTCCCTCCTCTCTTATCTGCTATAATGGATATCATATCTTAGTATTCATATACGCTCATGCCACGAGGATAACCTTGACTCCGTGGCAGTGAGTGATAGTGAATTACTATTGAAATACCGGGTATTTCATTACTAATTCACTATCACTCACTGCCACGGAGTTGAATCCTCATGGCATGAGCGTATGAATACTAAGATATGATATCCATTATAGCAGGCAACAGAGGAGTGGAAACAAATATCATGTGAAAAGACAATACGCAGGCTAAAAGGGTCACAAGAAGAAGAAGCCGAGTCGTCGCGAGTCTCCGCTTCGTCTGTGGCTGATCTCATCTCTGCTCTATTTTTGGTATTCCATGTAAGATTTCACTTTATGCATTACAAAACCATCCTTTCTTGGGGCAAGGTTTGTAAAAAGCTAATAGAAAATGTTTTGTGAACATAAATGCGAGAATGTGAGAGAATTTGTGCAGCTCCTCTAACTTCCAATGACTGATATGACATCATAAAAGTAGTGGTATACAGGTGGCCCAATATGCTGCCAAACGTGTATATATATATATATATATATATATATATATATATATATATATATATATATATATATATATATATATATATATATATATATATATATATATATATATATATATATATATATATATATATATATATATATATATATATATATATATATATATATATCTATCTATATATATATATATATATATATATATATATATATATATATATATATATATATATATATATATATATATATATATATATATATATATGAATATATCTATCTATCTATCTATCTATTTATCTATATATATATATATATATATATATATATATATATATATATATATATATATATATATATATATATATAGAGAGAGAGAGAGAGAGAGAGAGAGAGAGAGAGAGAGAGAGAGATATATATATATATATATATATATATATATATATATATATATATATATATATATATATATGAATCTCTCTCTCTCTCTCTCTCTCTCTCTCTCTCTCTCTCTATCTATCTATCTATCTATCTATCTATCTATCTATATATATATATATATATATATATATATATATATATATATATATATATATATATATATATATATATATATATATATATATATATATATATATATATATATATATATATATATATATATATATATATATATATATATATATATATATATATATATATATATATATATATATGAAGATATATCTATCTATCTATCTATCTATCTATCTATCTATCTATCTATCTATATATATATATATATATATATATATATATATATATATATATATATATATATATATTGTTATGTACGCCAAGGCTGCAGTTAACTGCTACAGATCACTAGAGTGTTATTCCTGCAAAATCGCGAACTTTGTTACGGTCAGAACAGTGGGGATTATAAAACTCCACAGAGTCCCCACTACTATAACTCACAGCCGACGTAACCCTCAGGTTCTTTCAAGGTCGCCAACAGTGTATAATTTCCCCCACTGTAAGGGAATCTCCTCAGCAACTCCTTCTCCTCCTGTACCCAACCAAGTAGAATTTATAAATGGTAGATGTTATGAGTAACAGGGCGAGGCCTTAATACCCCCTAGAGAAACCGCCCACAATGACAATTCCACCCACTTCTCTATGAAGTATTAATGCCTCTCCGCACGCCTTGTCCACAGATGGTGATGAATCACAGACTGGGACAAAACGTGCCGTGTATATATTACTATACTATCTTACTACGACAAGTGCTTCCTGACACCTGTCAGACTGACACCCCTAGCCTACACTACTACAATATATGATGTGTACAGCACATACGGTGGTGTACACACAAGCCCAGACACCACCTACGGGTGACAACAGCCCTACACGGAGTCCAGATACTCGTCACAGACAAGTCTGGCGGACGACAACTACGCACCACTGGCCAGCATGAAGCCTCTCAGCATTCAATAGTGTGCGTGGCTACTACCACTACAATACAGTATACTACTGATACTACACAAAAGATGATGGGGGGCTCACTGCCGCCCACCAAACCACACTGGTGACCACGGCCACCAACAAAACAAACAGGACGAGACAAAACGTGTCTCTCCTCCGCGCCGCCACACCCGAGTGGACGGACGCATGAGAAATGCAGCCAAACTTACTACACCTCTCCTAGAGCAACAAGCCCGTTGGTCTAACAGTCAAGGTCTACCCAGTAGCAAGCCAGCTACTCAACAGGAGGGCACAACTCCCAGACCGATGACTAATGACTACTGCTAACGCACAGTCCAGCCACACGTGTCTCTTCCTGTGCCGAGATCGTACGTGTTAACTCTGCTGAAGAATGGCCGGTACTATAAACAGTATACTACTGATACTACACAAACGATGGTGGGGGCACACACCCGCCCACCAAACCACACTGGTGACCACGGCCACCAACAAAACAAACAGGACGAGGAAATAACGCGTCCTCCGCGCCGCCACACCCGAGTGGACGAACGCACGAGAAATGTAGCCAAACTTGCCACGCTTCTCTAAGAACAACAAGCCCGTTGTTCTACAGCCACGGTCTACCGAGTAACAAGCCAGCTACTCAAGAGAGGGCACAACTCCCAGACCGATGACTAGTGAGCAACAAGAGAAGCCCAGCAACACGAATCTCCCTACCCTGTGCCAGACCACGAGAGTGCGTGTCTATCTCCGCTGAAGGCTACCTTGATACTGAGGCGAGGCTCGCAGGCACAACAAAATGGTGGAAACAAAGAGAGGGTGGTTTGCCGTACAGCGGAACAGCGACAGCCCGCGCTTGGTGGCCAGAGGCTACGCATATACTATAAATAAATAAAGGGAAATAATGCGATGCCCTCACATATATATATATATATATATATATATATATATATATATATATATATATATATATATATATATATATATATATATATATATATATATATATATATATATATATATATATATATATATATATATATATATATATATATCTCTCTCTCTCTCTCTCTCTCTCTCTCTCTCTCTCTCTATATATATATATATATATATATATATATATATATATATATATATATATATATATATATATAAACATGGTTTATTTGCCTTATAAGGTTATTAACATGACAGAATAGAGGGAAGGAATATGAGGTTGGGTGGGGGAAGCATGGGAGAAATCTTCATAAGTTATTCCTGAAAATGTTTCTATGAAATTGCTCGCTACCAACAGATAGCAGCACCGCCGCTGTCCTCCAAACTTTAACCAGGGGCGGATCTAGGATTGTAGGCGATCCGGAGCTTAGCCCCAAGGGTGCAGACGCTGATTTTTTTTTTTTTTTTTTTTGAGAAAGGTCTATTGGTTCTAACAGAAAAACCTTTGTGCTCATCTATTCTGTGCGTTAGGTTCCTGCAAGTCTCGCCATGTATCGTGCTTTACAGCACGAACAGATAAATTCATGTACGACATTAGAGTTAAGACTTGCAGGAACACTATCTTTGAATTTGAAAAGGAGCCAATAGTGTGACGATTAGTAAAAATAAAGCAAATTTAGTGTCAGGATAATACGTTTTCAAAGAGCTATTAAGGGTTTCCCTAATAGAATAACTGAGGTGGCCATAAAAAGGTAACGCAATATATTTTCTTGTTTTCTCCGAAGTTTTAGAAGGGAGGGGAGAGTTGGTAAATTTATTGTCAAGAAATTTTGAGATAGTAAAATTAATAATATTATGAGGAAAGCCATTATTTAAAAAGAAAGTATTGAGAAACTTAATCTCGCTATCAAACAATTCCCAAGAAGTTAGGCTGTAACATCTATATAATAGTGTCTTAATTGCATTGATCTTGAAAAGCTGTGGCACGAAAGGAAATTAATTCTTAAACCAGTGAAAGTTGGGTTTTGATACACAATAGTGTGAAGCTTATTACCCACAACTTTCATTATTGACATACACCATGGTGGCTGACGCGTTAGGGAAGCGCTTCGGAAGTGTGTTCCAGGCCGAGGTGTACAGGGAACAGCTGAAGGGCAGAACACGACAGCAGGGCGAGTCTCTCCCACAGCTAGCCCAAGCGGTGGAGTCACTGGTGTGTAATGCATACCCAGTGGCTCCAGAAGAGATGGTGACAGTACTGTCTCAAGATGCTTTTGTAGATGCACTGGAGGATCAGCAGATGCAAGTCTACGTGAAGCAGGCGCACCCAGCAGATGTGCAGCAGGCACTGGCGAGGGCCATGGAATTTGAGACCTTTCTGTACACTACCGCCGCCGCTGTGACACCATATCACTGCTTCGCCGTCCAGACGTCGCCGCGCCGCCACCTACCAGCTCGCTGCACGCAAGTCCAGCAGGGAAGGAGATGCGCACCACCTCAGGTGAGTTTAGTGGCCTCTGCTGGAAGTGTGGCCAACGTGGCCATCGTCGCAGTGACTGCCGTGGTGAGTGGAGGACACATTTGCTGGAAGATGTGCGAGCACGTGATCCCATCAAGGCTTGCTGCGAGAGCTGTGGATGGTGGGGGCATTGCTGTGCTACCTGCTTGCAGCTGAAGGACGTCCTGAGTAGTAGTGGCGGTCGGTGGAGGCGGACGTGTTTTGTTGTGCTCCGTCCTATCTGTTACCAGCCATTACTTGTCTAACCATCTAGGACTACAGCTACTTCTCAACACCTGGTTGGTGATCCCTAACCATTAGCACAAGTAAATACCATAATGGTACGTGGAGGTAGAGGAAATAGAGGTCACGGTCGCGGCAGCGGTAATGGCCGGACACCTACAGGCAACCCCCAACTTTCTTTTACACTACCTTCACAGCTAGATAGGCGCCCCACTACTAATAACCCTACTAACCCTAGTGCTGATGACCATTGTGCTACTTGCAACCAAATTGAAGGAGATGACTGCATTGGGTATGATCGCTGTACCAATGGCACCAATCGCTATCTGTGTAGTTTTCATTGTTCGCCAGCTGGTTTAATTCACAAGTTGGTCCTGCCTATTGCGCCGAACTGTCGCTCTTGTGGAAGCCCTATAAAAAAAAAAAATATATATATATTGATATTCATGCCTACATACCTCATAATATAAACGTTTGGTTATTTATCTATGTCTTATTCTAGTCCTCCTGGCTATCGTGCCTTTTTAGTACTCCTTTCCTGACCAGGGCCACCACGGTGGCACAGCTATTCTAGTCCGTCAGGATATACCTGTTATCCCGTTACAACTTAACTCTCCCTTCAGGTGGTTGCTGTTAAGGTCTTTATGGGACGACTGTACACCATTTGCAGTTTATATCTCCTCCTCGGCTTCCTGTCTCCAGGGGTGAGCTTGACGGCCTGGTGCGTCAGCTGACTCCGCCTTTTCTTTGTTGGGAGATTTTAACGGCCGTCACCCATTGTGGGATGAAGGTGCTAGTAATCCTCGTGGGGTTTTAATCGGTTCTTTTATTGAGGATGAGGGATTGGAGATTTTAAATTCTGGGATGTTACACATTTCCACAGTCCTACTGGGACTTTTACAGCTATCGATCTTTCTCTTTGTACATCTAATTCTTTCCTTGATTTTAATTGGCGAGTCCTACCGGATTTACACGGTAGTGACCACTTTCCGATTTTATTGGAATCTGTGAACTCTGAGCCACAGTCCCGGCCCCCACGCTGGGTTTTAGACAAGGCAGATTGGCGTCGATTCACAGACCTTAACTCTTTTATCCGTCCGCTGGCTGACTTTTCTACTTGTGCTGAGGCTGTTGATTATTTTACCGATTTTTTTTATTTCTTTAGCGCTTCAGACAATCCCTAGGACGTCAGGTCGCTTTACTAAGCGTCCCGTTCCTTGGTGGAACGCAGCATGCACTGCAGCGGTGAAAGAGAAACGGGCAGCTTTCTCTCGTCTCCGGCGACATCGTGGGGACCCGCAGTGCCTGGAAGCTTTTCGGCGCTGCCGAGCTCGGGCCCGCCGCGTTTTGAAAGAGGCACAAAGAGCCTCGTGGAAAGCCTATGTCTCTTCCATAAACGTCCGCACCCCTCTTACGGATGTCTTCAACAAAGTCCGCCGAATTGCTGGGAAGTATTCTGCTCCTTCCCCACCAATTTTGTTGTCTGCTGGGCGAACAGGCTACTGCTCTAAATGATGGCGTTCCACAGGGAAGTATTCTTAGTGTTACATTATTTGCAGTCGCCATAAATAGTGTTATTGATACTCTCCCAGATGGCATTCACAGCTCCTTATATGTTGACGATTTATGTATTTCATTTGCTGCTGCTAGGATGTCACTGATTGAGCGCAAGCTCCAACTGGCGATCAATAGGGTGTCCAGTTGGGCCAACATGAACGGTTTTCGATTCTCCACCTCGAAGACCGTAGCCATGCATTTTTGCCGCAACCGTGGTGTCCATCCAGACCCGGATTTATACCTCGCCAATAGGCGCCTCTCATGCGTAGAGGCGACTCGATATCTTGGGCTTTTGTTTGACAACCGTCTCACCTGGGTTCCCCATTTCCGTTCTCTTAAGGTGTCTTGTCGGCAGGCATTATCCCTTCTTCGGGTTTTAAGTCACACCTCTTGGGGTGTGGACAGGGACACTTTGCTGCTGCTTCACCGTACACTAATCCTTCCAAAGCTGAAATACGGTTGTGAGATCTACTCCTCTGCAACGGATGCACGACTACGCACGCTTGACTCCGTGCATTATGTAGGGGTCTGCTTGGCTAAGGGTGCATTTCGGACATCTCCAATACCTAGCTTACTAGTGGATGCTGGTTTCTGGCCGCTCGACCTCCGACGCCAGTCTTCGATGCTTCGGTGTTGGTATCGCACCCACCGTCTTCCTGATTTTGTCCCCTGTCTGTCATTATTGCGGGACCTTAGGGTTGCAAATCTCATGGCGGAGTTATCTATCGACCCCACTCCTGTGTACTCTTTCCGTCTCCCGCGAGTTGGTTATTGGCAACTTCCAGTTATCTCATTATGCCCTCCTGCCACGGATGGCAAGAAGGATTTTCTGTCAGCTCTGTCGCACACTCGGTTTTTAGAACACTTTTTTATCCATTCTAATGACACTCTTGTTTTTACTGATGGTTCCAAATCCGACGCAGGCGTCGAGTTTAGTGTAGTTTTCCCCTCTTTTTATCGGTGTTGCAGCCTTCCTTCGGTAGCCTCCGTCTTTACTGCGGAGCTGTCTGCCATAGTTTAACTTTACAGATTATTTTTACTCTCCCAGTTTCGTCTTTTACAATTTTTAGTGACTGTCGCAATGCTCTTACTGCTCTCTCTTGCACTGTCTCCCTTAATCCTCTGGTTTTATCAGCTCTGGAGTGGCTATACCTACTTACCAGAAGAGGATATCGTGTTGGGTTCTGTTGGGTCCCTGGTCACGTTGGTATTCCAGGGAATGAACACGCAGACCGCCTCACTAAAGAGGCAGCAAGTCGCGCTCCATCTCTTGCCCCTATTCCGTTCCGAGATGTATTTCCTGTAATTCGTGAGGCAGTTGCTGCACTTTGGCAGAGGAGATGGCTAACGGGGGTTGCAACCTCAAAATGGAGAGATTACTACTTCCACACTCCCTCAGTGGACTTACACCCATGTCCGGGATCGCCGTGCACAGACTTTATTGGTGCGACTTCGTATAGGTCACACATACCTTACACAAAGGTACCTCCTGACCAGGGACCCTCAACCTTACTGTGATGATTGCCTGGTGCCGCTTACGGTGCGGCACCTACTAGTAGAGTGCCCTAGTTTGACTGATTTAAGACACCGCTACCTCTACCGCGACAGCGGTAGAGATAGCGGTGTCTATTATATCTCAAAGGTCCTTGGGCCAGAGTGCCTGGCCCAAGGCCATGATGTATTTAGTTTTTTGGGAGAAGCGGGCCTTCTCCCAAATATGTGAATTTTATTTAATTTTATTGTATTTACTTATTCGATTTTTAGATACTTTTAATTGCATAATTTTTAATTGCTTTTAGTTAGTTTTTTACGATGTTTTTTACTATTATAGCTTTTAATCCCTTTGTTTCCTTTTCTTTCATATTTTCTTTTTACCTTTTTGTAACGGCGCCATATGACCTCAGATGTTGAGGCGCCTAAACAAAATCCATCCATCCATCGTTACTGTTCAGGGTTATCTTTATAGTAGTTACAATTTGCTTCATGTGCTCAACAATTATTTCTGTACAACTTGTTATCAATCATGGGTTATTAGTGCCTATGATTGTGTTTATTAAATTATACTAATCATACGATCAGGGAATGAGATATTGACATGTCTGTGGTTTCTAGGGTTATGAAAGTGAGACGTCAGTGGATTACCTATCAATTATCAAAGCACCAGTGACGTGTCCGATTGTTGGGGATTCCACGCCATAGTATTTTCAACACAACTGACGTTGGCAATGTTGTGAGTGTTATGGTTATCATTTGTATTTGTGTGAATTTTGTCATGCTATGATTTGCAGTGATATGTATGAGGATTTTCTGAGCTTTATAATGATGTGAGTCACACAGGGTATTATCCATTGTTTGGGAATTTCATCATATTGTGAACTGCAGATATATTTTTTTGTGATTTCTGAACTTATTATACTATGAGGTACATGGGAACTATTCAAGGTCTGGTTATGTTATGTAGTGATTATTTTTGTATTTTTTAGTGTTTCTACGCTCCTATGGTTTTACCATGATTTGGTATCGGGATGATTTATCCTGGACCCACAGGTTGGAACGCTACAATAAATGTTGCAACACATTGCTCGCCTGTGGATTGCCCTAGCGCTACAGCAAGCAGACATTGCTGGACTGTCCATGGGGAAGGCAGGGTGAGAGGCGCCCCCCGTGGGTTCAATATTGACGTAGATAATTCATTTAAAAAATCGCCACAAGAAAAACGGCTCCCAGACTAGTATACACTACACTTTTAGGCGCGATAAATAGTGTAACTAATAATCAAAATATAATATTCCTACCGGGTGGTTTTTTTATTGAAAGCGGTGGAAAGGAAGGTGTTTGTGTCCAATTAACGGGTGACAAACACACCACAATGTCGAGATGGAAAGCTCACCCAAACTACGTTATATTACATTTTCTGAATAACACAAATTTTCGCTTTCCAGCCGAATAAAGAAAACACAGATTCTTTGTCAGCATAAAGATTTTTGTTTTCTATTTTGTTACCATTCAAAATTTTGAAATTGAAAATACGAATAGGTAGACTAAACTTTATGGAATATTGTTACTTGAATCATATTTTTCATATCTTTTAAGTGCTTTAACAAGCCCCAAAACAATCCTAGGCGTGCTAATTAAAAAAAAAAAGAAGTTATATTTCATGCAGTGACTTTAATATTTTTTCGCTAAACCAAAACAGAGCTGGATTCGATTCTATTGTGGCTTGATATTTGCTTTAGTTTGCTAATAACAAATCAGATATCAGAACATTGCCAACTCCATTAATAAAGGAGAAATATTATAACCCCTACTCTGAAATGGTTTTGTTGGCACGTTTGGTGAATGACCTCTCCACCCCAACCCTCCCTCACACACTCCACCCCTCCCATCCACCTCTTCCTACACCCAGAGTCCAGAAAAATCCCTACAAACACATGCAAATCCAGAGAAAAATCACAAAATACATCTAAAGAAGTTTCTGTAGTAGCGGAGGCGGGGTCCAGCGGGTTGGGCCTGGACAGAGTTGCTTGCTCTTATCATCAAAAATTTCAAGGCCTGCTATTTCTGGTTGGTAAATCGAACCTATACCTCCCTCAGCATCCACTGAGTAGTTGTGGTCACTCAAAACCACTTTGGATTTCTGCTTGAGAGGGCAGCTACTCATGTAACCAAACGGAGCGGAATAAAATACATCCTGCCAATGAAACGAGCAGGAAGCAACTTGCGGGACAACTATTGCAAAAGAGAGCAGAGTAAGTGAAACCCTTGCATGGAGAGGAATAATACCTCCTAGAGCCCCAAGACACTGTTTTTCATGCAGATTTAGAAATTGAAATGTTACCTCCCAGGGTACGGAGACCACGCCACGACGGTACATCGAAGAATGTTACGAGAAGTGAAGGTATGGTGAATTGTAGATTGTAAGGTAAGCAATAATTCTTCATTAACTTACCTCTTCCGAACAGAGATAGTAATAATGGAATTAGGGCCTGAGTAAAAAATAAATAAGGGTAAAGGGATGTTGTTACCACTTTATTTTGCAGACAATATACAGCATGTTCACAGTCAACACGGGTCACACTGCAGTTGGTAGACTTCAGGACGTGGCAAGCTCTCACATTTTTCACTTTGGGATACCTGTCGAGTGAAAGGTAGAATGAATGGGAAGATGAAACTGTTGCACGAAAACCTGGGTAACTAAAGTTCTGAACCTTGTCATAGAGAGTACCAGCTAGAGAGCTTAAGGTTAAGTCTCAAACTGATGGTGGATCAAGAGGTTAGCTGAGGTGGAAGACTTCATTTCCTAGAGATTTTCAAAATTGGTGTATGTCTCCAAGAGACATTGTGAAGTGATGGTTAAACAAAGCCATTGTATTAAATGTGTTAGAAGTAATTGAAAAAGAAGTAGTACATTTACAAGGGCAAAGTGAAATTCATAATCCCGTCCATGGAGGAGGAACTTTCTGAAGGTTATTATTGCCAGGGTCAGGAACCGCTTTCCTGTGTGGAAGGAAATGTTAGTTAAATTGATTGAAAAATTCCTTTGGTGAGGAAAATTTTGTGTAGTGCTGCTGGCACCAATATTAAATTATTAATTATTAATCTTATAATTATAAATATAATTACGACATACTTATAATATCACAAACATACGTACAGAAAGACAAACAGAAATGGAAGCTTGACTGTCTGATGGAGAGAGGAAGAGAAAGTTAGTCAAGCTGTGAATAAAAAAAAATCTTAAATTGAATTACAACGTAATTAAAAGTTTTAGACATTAATTTTTCACTCCAGTCAGCAAAGAGCGAACTGAGCTATTCGGAAAAATGTCTTCCATTAATGTAATGTCAATAATAATATCAATCAAATCCTCTTTAATTACATCCGTGCCAGTCATATGGTGACGACTGCCAATAGATGGGGAGAATGCGAGTCCCCCCTCCCCCTTCAATAGGGCTAGGTTGTGAGATCTTAAGACAGTTCTCGTTCCTACAGTCTAGCTTCGTTCTCCATTCCAAGCAAGCCAACAGCTCCTCACTCATGAAAAATGAATGTAAGTTTTATATAAAACATAGTGTTTGTATTATTATTAGATTGCTTATACAGTCTAGTTTGGTTCTCCACCCCTGGCAGATAGCGGCGGTTATCTCTCCCTGTGCTTGAGATCATGATATCTATACGTGTGTGTTTTTTATAAGAATTTTTTTTTGTGAAAATGGGAGAAAAATATGTGAAATTATTTATTTGACAGCAGTGTTGGAAAAAGGGAAGGGGGGAACTGTTATCAACCATGGTACGTCCTTCCCCCAAACCGTGTAACAAGGTCCCCAAAGACAAGGTTAAATGAGTTTGCTTGAGGAAGTGGCATCACTCAGTACATTCCTCCCATAAAAAATATACTCAGTCCCACAGCCAAATAAAGATTGTTATTGAGGAAATAAGGAACTATAAATGCAAGTCATGCACGTCAGCGCAAGAACCTCGCTGGTGAAAAGAAAGTTACCGTAATGTTGTGTGAAGTAATGAATTATACTATGTAATTTTTTTTTTCCTTTTTTGATGATACGTGGTATGTCCTTCTGGTGGAGTGGGCTGTAAGTCGAAACAAACGTGATTGTGGGAAGGAAAATTTTTTTCTTAGTGTCATACAGTCAGTTTATTTCCTCTATTTACATTCATTGAAAAGAACCGGTCTGGTTCTGCTGGGGGGTTCGACCGTGCAAGCCCCTTGGATGCCAAGGCACCAGAGGGGCTTACCTACCCGTATGACGGATCCAGGGGAAAGCTCGCGAGATCCCTGTGGTTATGCACCTAAAGACTTTCCATTTGTTCAAGTAATTAATGTTAAACATCATTGGGTAATTCTGAGTAATTTTATCTTGGGCATTGTTAAGCCAGGAAACGTCAACTTTTATGACAGTTTGCATAGAAAAAAATAGCAACATTCCTAATATTGTAAAAAAAAAGTAGCAGCCTCTTTGTTAATTTTGGAAGGTAACACTGCAATTACAACTCAGCAGAAACCTAAGTGCAAGCAGCAGAATTGATGCAATGACTGGATTTTTTGCCATTGCTAATGCAACTGCTCTATGTTTTGAAGTCAATCCTAGTTGATGTATCAGGAAACAAAGTAAAATGAGACAACACTTGGCTAGTTGCTTAAGAAATGGCAAAATGGAAATGTTTCCCCATGATATCTGCCAATCTAACGGTAATGTACACACCACTACTTTCCATGTTTTTTGTCATTGCAAGTTACCATATGAGGAAGGTGACAGCATGATGGGGTATGAACGCTGCAAAAGTCAATTTCTTATTAATTCAACAATAAATGTATCAGTCATCAATCTCACCGAAACTGGAAGAATCCAACATGGCCTACGTGCACAGTATGTGTCACCAATCTTCAAGTTGTGTCTTTTTAAGTGTTATTTAATTGATATTTTGTAATATATATATATATATATATATATATATATATATATATATATATATATATATATATATATATATATATATACACATTTATTGAGCTGCATATTGTATATCTGAACTGGTATCATACATTTTTATTAAAGATCGATCAATATGGATTTTTCAGGGCTGATACCAATACTAATTATTAGTAGTCAAGGAGGCCGATAACCAATATTTGGAGCCAATATTCATTTGTAGTATATATATATATATATATATATATATATATATATATATATATATATATATATATATATATATATATATATATATATATATATATATATATATATATATATATATATATATATATATATATACTCGCTTAACGAACGTTCGTTTAACGAATTTCAGGTTTAACGTACTATATAAAGTTTGACCAAAAAGTCCGCATAACATACAACCATATCCGTTTTAGTGAATTTTCTGAGTTTGAATTTGCCGGGTGAGGTACTGAACGCAGTAGCTTCGCTGTGATTGGCTGGCTCCCACCTCTGTCTCTAGCGCTCCTGGAGCTGGATCCAAGATTCTTTAACCCCTTCAGTACTGGAACGCATTTCTACCTTGAGCTTTGTGTATAATAAGACAAATTTAATTGACATCAGGATGGGTCTGTGAAGGTCAGAAGATTAATGGCCACAGCTTTCACTATTTTGATCCCTACATGTGTTTCTGAATCTATAAAATCACCAAATAGTAAACTGAGTGAATAGGAAAATACGTCATGGTATTGAAGGGGTTAACAACGTCAGAGCAGCCTCTTGCAGCGAAATGGCATCCATGAACGCTTGGAGGGACAGTGACAAGGTTGCTATCAGGTTGTTCTGAGGTTGCTAGAACACCACCTCTCCAGGTGGTGTTACTGTCTTATATATGCATTTACATTCACAAAACAACATTTCTATTAGCTTTTTACAAACATTGCCCCAAGAAAGGATGGTTTTGTAATGCATAAAGTGAAACCTTACATGGAATACCAAACAATAAAGCAGAGATAAGATGAGCCACAGACGAACCGAGAGACTCGCGGCGACTCGGCCGCTTCTTCTTCTTTTTGTGACCCTTTTGCTTGCATGTTACTTTCATCATGATGTTTATGTTTTCCACTCTCTTATCTGCTATAATGGATATCATATCTTAGTATTCATATACGCTCATGCCACGAGGATAACCTTGACTCCGTGGCAGTGAGTGATAGTGAATTACTATTGAAATACCGGGGTATTTCATTACTAATTCACTATCACTCACTGCCACGGAGTTGAAGTTATCCTCATGGCATGAGCGTATATGAATACTAAGATATGATATCCATTATAGCAGGCAATAGAGGAGTGGAAACAAATATCATGTGAAAAGACAATACGCAGGCTAAAAAGGGTCACAAGAAGAAGAAGAAGAAGCGGCCGAGTCGTCGCGAGTCTCCCGCTTCGTCTGTGGCTGATCTCATCTCTGCTCTATTTTTTGGTATTCCATGTAAGATTTCACTTTATGCATTACAAAACCATCCTTTCTTGGGGCAAGGTTTGTAAAAAGCTAATAGAAATATTGTTTTGTGAACATAAATGCGAGAATGTGAGAGAATTTGTGCAGCTCCTCTAACTTCCAATGACTCATATGACATCATAAAAGTAGTGGTATACAGGTGGCCCAATATGTTAAACGTGTATATATATATATATATATATATATATATATATATATATATATATATATATATATATATATATATATATATATATATATACATATATATATATATATATATATATATATATATATATATATATATATATATATATATATATATATGAATATATCTATCTATCTATCTATATCTATCTATCTATATATATGTATATATATATATATATATATATATATATATATATATATATATATATATATATATATATATATATGAATATATCTATCTATCTATCTATCTATCTATCTATCTATATATATATATATATATATATATATATATATATATATATATATATATATATATATATATATATATATAGAGAGAGAGAGAGAGAGAGAGAGAGAGAGAGAGAGAGATAGATATATATATATATATATATATATATATATATATATATATATATATATATATATATATGAATCTCTCTCTCTCTCTCTCTCTCTCTCTCTATCTATATCTATCTATATATCTATATATCTATATATATATATATATATATATATATATATATATATATATATATCTATATATATATATATATATATATATATATATATATATATATATATATATATATATATATATATATATATATATATATGAATATATCTATCTATCTATCTATCTATCTATCTATCTATCTATCTATCTATATATCTATCTATATATATATATATATATATATATATATATATATATATATATATATTGTTATGTACGCCAAGGCTGCAGTTAACTGCTACAGATCACTAGAGTGTTATTCCTGCAAAATCGCGAACTTTGTTACGGTCAGAACAGTGGGGATTATAAAACCCACAGAGTCCCCACTACTATAACTCACAACCCGTAACCCTCAGGTTCTTTCAAGGTCGCCAACAGTGTATAATTTCCCCCACTGTAAGGGAATCTCCTCAGCAACTCCTTCTCCTCCTGTACCCAACCAAGTAGAATTTATAAATGGTAGATGTTATGAGTAACAGGGCGAGGCCTTAATACCCCTAGAGAAACCGCCCACAAGGACAATTCCACCCACTTCTCTATGAAGTATTAATGCCTCTCCGCACGCCTTGTCCACAGATGGTGATGAATCACAGACTGGGACAAAACGTGCCGTGTATATTACTATACTATCTTACTACTACAAGTGCTTCCTGACACCTGTCAGACTGACACCCCTAGCCTACAACTACTACAATATATGATGTGTATGGCACATCCAATAATGTTCAGAACAAGCCCAGACACCACCTACGGGTGACAACCAGCTACTACACGGAGTCCAGATACTCGTCGCAGACAAGAGAAGCGGAACACAACTACGCACCACTGTGCCAGCACGAAGCCTCTCAGCATTCAATAGTGTGCGTGAAGGATACCACTATAATACAGTATACTACTGATACTACACAACAGATGGTGGGGCACACAGCCGCCCACCAAACCACACTGGTGACCACGGCCACCAACAAAACAAACAGGACGAAACAAAACGTGTCTCTCCTCCGCGGCGCTACACCACGAGTGGACGGACGCAAATGCAGCCAAACTTACTACACCTCTCCTAGAGCAACAAGCCCGTTGCTCTAACAGTCACGGTCTACCCAGTAGCAAGCCAGCTACTCAACAGGAGGGCACAACTCCCAGACCGATGACTAATGAGTACTGCTAACGCACAGTCCAGCCACACGTGTCTCTTCCTGTGCCGAGATCGTACGTGTTAACTCTGCTGAAGAATGGCCGGTACTATAAACAGTATACTACTGATACTACACAAACGATGGTGGGGCACACACCACCAAACCACACTGGTGACCACCACGGCCACCAACAAAACAAACAGGACGAGGAAATAACGCGTCCTCCGCGCCGCCACACCCGAGTGGACGAACGCACGAGAAATGTAGCCAAACTTGCCACGCTTCTCTAAGAACAACAAGCCCGTTGTTCTACAGCCACGGTCTACCGAGTAACAAGCCAGCTACTCAAGAGGCACAACTCCCAGACCGATGACTAGTGAGCAACAAGAGAAGCCCAGCAACACGAATCTCCCTACCCTGTGCCAGACCACGAGAGTGCGTGTCTATCTCCGCTGAAGGCTACCTTGATACTGAGGCGAGCTCGCAGGCACAACAAAATGGTGGAAACAAAGAGAGGGTGGTTTGCCGTACAGCGGAACAGCGACAGCCCGCGCTTGGCCAGAGGCTACGCATATACTATAAATAAATAAAGGGAAATAATGCGATGCCCTCACAATATATATATATATATATATATATATATATATATATATATATATATATATATATATATATATATATATATATATATATAATTGCTCCCTGCATTCTCTTAAAATCCATCCTGATACCCCATCAGGTCCCACAGCTTTTCTCACTTCTAAACTCCCCATCATGTTCTTGATCTCCTCCACCGTTACTTGAAACTCCTTCATAATCCCTTTCTGTTCCATTACCAGTGGTTTGTCAAAAGCAGTCTCCTTTGTGAATACCTTCCGAAAGCATCCATTCATAGCCTCTGCCATTTCCTGGGATCTTCACTGCATACTCCATTTACTTCTAAACTTTCAATACTTTCTCTATTTTTGATGTTGTTGTTCACATGTCTGTAAAAAGCCTTGGTTGGTCTTTACATTTATCAATTATATCCTTTTCTTGTTTCTTTCTTTCTTCTCTTCTAATCAACACATATTCATTTCTTGCTCTTTTGTAACTTTCCCACTGCTTAATCCGTCTTTTCCTTCTCCACCTCTTCCATGCATCCTCTTTTCTTGTTCTAGCCTTTTCACATCTATCGTTAAACCAGTCCTGCTTTCCAACTTCTCTATGTTGTCTTATTGGTACAAATTTTTCTCACCTTCTTTGTATATTTTTATAAATTCCTTCCACTTTTCATTTGCTCCTTAGCACTCTTGAATTTCATCCAATTTGTCTCTTGAAAGAATTTCTTTAGGTTTCCAAAATCTGTCTTGGCATAATTCCATCTTCCCACTTTATATTCTTCATTTCTTCTAGATTTCTCTTCGTCTATCACCTTGAACTCCAAAACTGCATGATCACTCTTTGCTAAAGGGCACTCCACCCTCATCTCCTCAATGACCATTGGCTCTGTACTAAAGACCAAGTCCAGTCTTGACGATGCTCCCTCTCCTCCAAACCTAGTATCTTCTTTGACCCACTGAGTTAACACATTTTCCATTGCCAGTGTCAATAGTGTATTTCCCATGTTGTCTCTGATCCTTCCATTGACCAGTCCTCCCAACACACCTCTTTACAATTAAAATCTCCCATCATTATAGTTCGTTCACAGCCACCCAACATTTCTTCCAGACATGTTCCTGTATCACTTATCATTTCTTCATATTCCTGTACTGACCATGCATTTGTCTTAGGTGGTACGTACACCACTATGTAGTGCCTCTTTTTCCTTCATTAGTTTCTGCTCTGATCTTTAGCACTTCTGCCTTTCCCATACCTTTTTCACTTGATCCACCTTTATATCTTTTTAACCAGCAACATCACTCCTCCTCCCATCTTACCTACTCTATTTCTTTTCCAAACGTTATATTTCCTTCTCCAACCTTCATCAGGTCTTCTCCCTCTCTCAGTTTTGTTTCAGTAAGACCCACAATATCTGGGTTCTTGTCCCTCAAGTAATCGTTGAGTTCTAAAATCCCGATATCACTCCATTTATGTTGGAATACATTACATTTCGCTCATATGTAAGTTTCTTTAGTCCTTTCTTGCTGTACTTTTCTGGGTTATGAACCACTTCCTCAGTCTCATATCCAAGATTCTCCAGAAAAACTCTTTCTTCTCCTCTTCTGTCCTCTCTTCATTTTTTTCAAAGCCTCCTTTCTCAACTCATTTAACATTTCTCTTTCCTTTTCACCGAGATCTCTTCTCAACCAAATCTTCCTTGTTGTTTCCTGCTGGGCTAGCCTCCATGACTTCTCCACCAATTCATCTACATCCTTTTGTGACTTAAGTTTGATTCTTATTGGCCTCATACCTTCTCTTGTGAACTTTCCAATTCTATGGAAGTCCTCTATTTCTTGTACTAGGTCTTTTCCTCCTCCTGCACCACATTAATGATATTATTTATCACCTTTTTTATGTTTTTCTCTCTCTCCATTTGTGTGTGTGTGTGTGTGTGTGTGTGTGTGTGTGTGTGTGTGTGTGTGTGTGTGTTAGGCTCAATTGCACATTTTTCTCTTTCTTCATATATCACATTCCTTTTTCAATATTCTTTATTTTCTTTTGATTTTTTTCAGTCATCTCTCTTTTCCTTTCTATTTCCTTCTTTTCTTCTATTTCTTCATTTTTGCAAGAATCAATTTTTGTTTCTTTTCTCTTATCTTTTTACTCTTAAGAATAAAATTTTCTTCCTTACTTTAATCCTTCAGCACATTTTTTTTCTTCCCTTTCCTTTCTTTTCCTCATTATTTTTGCCCGTTCCTTCACATTTTGGCAAGTTTATCTTAGTACTTTACTATTTGGCGAGACAAACAACCTTTCCTCCTTTACTCTCAAAGCACCTCCATTCCTCTTATCTTTCAGGACAAAATATCTTGCCTTTTTTCTACTTAACTCCCTACCAAGTGTCTATGAGTGTCTGTGCATTAGTGTGTATGTGTGTATGTGTATAGAGTTAGCCATGCACTGCCACATGACACCTCTCTCTATATCACAATGACAGGGATCTTCTGCCGTCAGGAACACAACACATCAAGACACCAACACACACCACATCAGTTTAGCCAGATAGAGTTGCTGAGATTGAGGGACGAGGGGTGAATGTGATGAGGGAGTAATAGATTGAATATTTTTACCAAGTCATTTTAAGATCAAGATGTGAAATTAGAGGAAGAGAGGAATATTTAAGGAGCTATAGTAAGATGACACTCCTAAGATTGTCAAGTGAGAGAGTAAAAGTTGAATATTTTTAGATCATGAGGCAAATTAAGTGAAGAATATTAATGAGTTTAGTAAGACAAGTCCTAATACTATGAGGTGAGATTCTTAATATTGAGATGAGTGAGTGAGGAGAAAACAAGCTTACTAAGAGAGGCATTCTAAGATTATAAGCCAAATGATAGAGAGAGAGAGAGAGAGAGAGAGAGAGAGAGAGAGAGAGAGAGAGAGAGAGAGAGAGAGAGAGAGAGAGAGAGAGAGAGAGAGAGAGAGAGAGAGAGAGAGAGAGAGAGAGAGAGAGAGAGAGAGAGAGAGAATTATTAACTGAGCTTAGTAAGACAAGTTTTAAGATTGTGATATGAGGAAGTGAGAAAAAATAAGCTTAAAAAGATGGGCATTCTAAGATCATAAGACAAATTACAGATAAAATATGAAATGAGCTTGGTGAGATGAGATTTCTTAAGACTGAGATGAGTAACAAAAGGAGCTTAATGAGATGAGGCTGTTATTAGTGACATAAATCAGGTGGGTGACAGAATGATGTTTGGTGAGATGAGTGAGACGAGACTTTGAAGACTGAGACAAACATGAACACATATTTTTTTTAGTTTTGTATGAAAAAGACTTATCCTTGGTGCTTGTAAAAGGAAAGAAAGGAAAAAAAGTCTAGATCAGCTGCTTGTAAAAAAAATATACACTTGTTTTCATAGTCCCTCACTTGTAGAGATGGGAAGTATATTAAAAAGGAACTTGTAAATTGAATGCTTGTTGGGGTCACTTGTAAAAAAAGAATGTTTAAAAGTAAAAAAAAAAAGTGTGGATTGGTAGACTTGTGAAATGTGGTTTTGATTTGGTGGCTTGTAAAAAGAAAAAGAAAAAAAAAGCTTCAGTTTCGTGTATGAAAGTCAAAAACAGGAAAAGATTTATAAATATGGACACTTGTTTTGATGAGCTGTAATAATGTAAAGTTAACCCCTTCAGTACCAGGATGCATTTCCATATTCATTCTGGTTACTATTTGGTGATTTTATACAGCTTCAGAAACTTAGTGGGAATTAAAACAGTGGTGACTCTGGCCATCAATCTGCTGATCTCCATAGATACTTCTAATGTAAATGAAATTGTTTAATCATACCCCAAAACTAATGGTAAAAATATGTCCCAGTACTGAAGAGGTTAAGAAAAAAGAGGACATTTGTAAAAAGGCAAATTTCGTTACTTGTCATAATGAAAAGTTAAGAAAAAAAGACATTAATTTTGGTATTTTGATCGCTTCTCAGAATGAAAGGTAAAGAAAAATGATAGACTTGTAAACATCACTTTTTTCAGTCACGTAATAATAAAAAGTCAAGAAGAAAGATTTGTTAAGACCGACACTTAGTTTGGTCGCTTGTAAGAATGTAAAGTGAAAAATATACACAGATCTTGGCCACTCACCTAAAGAATTAAATAATGAACAAGAGAACACACAAAAATAGACGTGTTTTAGTTACATGTCAAAAATAAATAGACAAATTAATAAAAAAACTTGTGTGAAAAATAAATACGTAGACAAATTAGTAAAAAACAGTTGTGTGAAGAATAAATAGACAAATTAGTCAAAAAATAATTGTGAAGAATTAAAGAAGGAAAACCGAGGCACTTTCAACAAAAAACATAGACAAATAATTAGAAAAACCCACTTAAAGAAAAAACACAGACACTTTTGGTCACTCATAGCAAACATAAATAGATAAAAAAAATAAATCAATAAAATAAATAAATAGTTTTGACACTGACAGCAAAAAGGAAATGAAAATAAGAAAGTATGAAAATCACTTAACAAAATACAAAGACAAAATAATACTGTCCTCACAAAATAGTTACATCTGATTGAAAAGAGTAAAAGTATTAAAAAGTATTAGTATTTTTCTGTTACTTAAATCAGGACAGTTAAGTAAATATGAGTGGTGTCTTGTAAGTAAACACTGGTGATGCTTCAGGAGAGATTAATATTGCTGTGCTTTTTTCAATCGCTTTGTTCTTTTAAACGGCAAAAATTCAGGTTTGAGAAAGAATAATTTTGATTTTTTTTTTTTTTTTAGGTTCAAGAAAGAAAAATTTTTGATGTTTTTTTGTTTCAGAAAGAATAAATTTGAAGTTTTTTTCAATTTTGATGTTAACTTTTTGTCTTTAGGTTTGAGAGAGAATAAATTTGATGTTATTTCTTGTTTTAGGTTCAAGAAAAATAAATTTGACGTTATTTCTTGTTTTTAGGTTCAAGAAACAGTATATTTGATGTTATTTTGTGTTTTTAGGTTCAAGAAGGAATATATTTGATGTTATTTCTTGTTTTTAGGTTCAAGAAACAATAATTTTGTTACTTTTTTGTTTTTAGGTTAAAAAAAGAAAAAAATTGTTGTTATTTCTCATTTTAGGTTCAAGAAAGTAAATTTGATGTTATTTTGCATTTTAGGTTCAAGAAAGAATAAATTGATGTTATTTCTTGTTTTTAGGTTCAAGAAAGAAAAATTTTGATGTTACTTTGCATTTTTTGGTTCAAGAAAGAATAAATTCAATGTTATGTTTTGTTTTGAAGGAAAAATTTAGGTTGAGGAAAGAAATAATATTGATGTTGTACTGTATTTAATCCCTTCAGTCTCTAAGTAGCAAAATATTGGAAGTTGAAAAAGAATGATACTGATGCCACAGTTCCTTCATTCCTTTAAGTAACAAGAAATTAACTTATTGTAATGTTATAGTTAATCTTCCCTCACATACCTAAATTCTCTTCTAAGTAATTCCAAATAAAACATTAAAAAATTCAGAAAAACAAACGGTTCCAGATTTTCACTTTTATGACTGTTAAGTGAATGGTTTTCTTAAGTAATTTCCTTAACATGATTATTTAAGTAAAAGAGAAGTTTCTTTTACTTTTCTTAATTGATGAAGAAAAAAAAAAAAAATAAGATTTGTTATTGATTAAGTTTGTTGTGATTAAACTTAATTTTCTGCTCAAGGAGAGAGAGAGAGAGAGAGAGAGAGAGAGAGAGAGAGAGAGAGAGAGAGAGAGAGAGCACTACACTCATTTTACACAGAGTTGATAGTGAGGAAAAATGAGACAGAGTGAGAAAGAGCAGATTTTGTTCTTCATCTGTGTTCTCTAGTGTTCCCTATAAACGGAGAACACTGGAGACTGACAGAGTATTCGTCCTTCATCTGTGTTCTATCTGTGTGAGTTTGGCAAAGAACATGACAACATTAATTCTTCCCTTGTTCCATTGTTCTCTATGCGCTGGGAGGAGAACTAGAGACAGCATTCATTCTTTGTGTATTCATGTTTTGTGAGTTGGCAAAGAACATGACAACATTAATTCTTCCTGTGTTCTATTATGTTCTCTATGCGCTGGGAGGAGAACAAGAGACAGCATTCGTTCTTTGTGTTCCATTGTGTATCTGTTCTGTCATGTTCCCTGTGAGATTATCAAAGAACATAACATTCATTCTTCCCATGTTCTTTTATGTTTTCTGTGCACTAGGAGGAGAACAAGAGAGACAGCATTCGTTCTTTGTGTTCCATTGTGTTCTCTATGGTATTAACTGTGTGTCAAGGGCATTCAGGGTGCTTGGGAGTTGCTCAGAATTAAACCAATGATGTGTGTTCTATTCCTTAATAAATAAAGGAAAGATTACATTGAATTTCCAGTGTTTCTTGGGGTCTGCTGTGCTAAAAGAGTGCTAAAGTGTATTGGGGTTTGTAAAAGCACTTGTTCACTACTACTACTACTACTACTACTACTAAGATGGTCAGGTGATGGTATGTAAGTACTATGTAAGTGACTGTGTGTGTGTGTGTGTGTGTGTGTGTATTTTTTGGGGGGTAGCATAAAAACAACTTGAGAAAATGTGGTTTTGTTTTCACTATATCCTTGCTGTGGGTGTAGAAAAAAGAAGGAAGAGGAGAGGCACGAGAAATAAAAATGAGAAAGAGGAAATATAAGAAGTGGAGAAGGACAAAGCAATGGAGGATAAAATGAAGGAAGAAAGAGGAGGTGGAGGAGGATAAAATGAAGGAAGAAAGAGGAGGTGGAGGAGGATAAAATGAAGGAAAAAAGGAGGTGGATCAGGACAAAGCAAAGGATGATAAAATGAAGGAAAGAAAGAGGAAAAGGGAAAAATAAAGAAAAGAATAATTGTAATAGGAAGAGGCAGAGAGGATTAAATCAATGAGGAAGAACAAAATGGAAGGAATATGAGAATATAAATTAAGAGAACTTATTATTTTTTTCTCTCTCATAACCATCTGTACAATGAAAGACAGGAGGAAAACACACACACACACACACACACACACACACTACATCATCTGTTCAATGAATGATGGCACAGAACTAAAGTCTGGTTTATAAGATGAATAGTGAGTAATTCATGTATCAATAAAGACAGAAAGGAAAGCACACGTTTTGTTTTGACTAAACATTACAATACTGCATTATTAGAAAGTCATAGAGAAAAAGTCACTCAGTTCGGAAAGGTAGGATAAAAAGAACGATCCTTCCTTTCCATGACAGGGACGAGGAGCCTTCGTTCACATCTCCTCGGCCTCTGTCATCTGTCTGCCTCAGCAGCGCCACTGTGGATTGCCCTTTCGGTTACTGCGCCTACTTTCTTGAGCCATACATTGTACTGCAGCAGTTCGTCCTTCCACAGTAGTAGTAGGGTTGTTTTCTTTGCCGGCGTTGTTGTCTTACACGTCTACTGTTATTCCTCGGAGACAACATATCATCATCGGCAGGCAAAGCTTTTTTCGTGAGGACTGATGCCTTGTTTTGCAAGCCTACTGTCTTGCTCCGCAGTCCAGTAGTCTTGTTCTCTAGCTGCGACATTCGTTTCTGGATCTGTTGAGTCCAATTATAAATACCAGTCACCTTGTCTTCCATTTTGACTGTCTTATTCTGCAGATCCAGTGTTTCTTTTTCCAGACCTACTGTTTGGTCTTCAATTTCTACTGTCATGTTAAAAATTTTTTCCATCATGTTCTCTAAAACCACCATCTTGTTCTGTAGAGCTTTAATCTGAGCCTGCAGACTCTGAGTTCCTTCCTGCAGGTCTCCTGTCTTGTTCTGGAGACTCGGTCGTCTCCTTCAACCCCGCTGCTTTGTTTTCAATCTCATCGGTTTCTGTCTCCACACGCAGCATCGTTCCCCCTAGTATGACACTCTCCAATAACATCGCATCTGATTCCTTTTCTAATCGCATCGTTTTGTTTTCCATTCTAGTATTTTGTTTTTCATTTCATTCGATTTTTTCTCAAGATCTTCTGTTCGGTTCTGCAGAAGTGTTGTTTGTTTACTAATATCTTCATTTAATTTCTGAATACTTTCCGTTTTTTCCTCAATATCGTGGTCGTTTCAATTTCCGCTATCGTGGTCTCTAGATTAATCGATTTGTTCTGTAGAATTTCGCTTTCGTTTCCGTCAGTTTCTGTTTCGTTCTCGGGAGTTTTGTTCGCTCGTGGTAAAATTTCCTCTCGTGGTTCTATAGTTTCCGCATCCGTTTCATTCCTCGAAAATACCGTTTTGTTTTCTTGCTCTTTAGTTTCTTGTTTAGCATCTGGGATTCGTGGCAACGCAATTTCTTCACGTGGTTTTATAGTTTCCGCATCCGTGTCGTTCCTCGAAAATATCGTTTTGTTTTCCTGCTCTTTAGTTTCGTTTATAGCACCTGGGACTGGTGGCAACGCTTTGGTCTCCTGTTCTATAGGTTCCAAATCTTTTCCTTTGTTCTCAATCATTTTATCCAAGGTGTTGTTCTTTTCGTCTGTCCCGTTTTTATCACAAATGGGTCTTCCTACCGTTTTGTTTTCTTGATCAATGGTTTCAACAACGGTTTCGTTGTTTCTGACAACGGCTTTTTCAAATGTTTTGTCTTTTATCTCTTTACTAACTGTTTTATCCGTTCTTATCTTATCGTGCACCCCTTGCATCAAGGTCTTGTAATCTTCCTTTTTGCTAACCTCAATACCTCTTCCGTTGTTATCACCAGTGGAATTTTCCACAGTTTTATTCTCTTGGTGTTTCGTTTGGACAATCGTTCTGTTCTTATCAATATTTTTCGCCTCAGTTTTATTCTCTTTTTGTTTTGTTTCCACAATGCTTCCGTTCTTATTATCAGTGGGATTTTCCACAGTTCTGTTGTCTTGCTGTTTCGTTTCCATCATGGTTCCGTTTTGATGAATAACTGTTTTTTCCACAGTTTTGTTGTCTTGCTGTTTATTTTCAACAATGGATCCATTTCTATCATCGGTCTTTTCCACAGTTTTGTTTTCTTGCTGTTTAGTTTCGACGATGGTTCCGTTCTTATCCTCCATAACTGCTTTCTCCACAGTTTTGTTTTCTTGCTCTTTAGTTTCCAGCAATGTTTCGTTCTTAGCAACAGGGATTGTTAGCAAGATTTTGTTTTCCTGTTCTTTAGTTTCCAAATCATTTCTCTTTTCAACCATCTTATCCAAGATCTTATTCTCGTGCTCTTTACTAGCTTCAATATCTGTCTCGTGTTTATCACCAACAGGTGTTTGTATCGTTATGTTCCTGTGCTCAGTGGTTTTAATAATGGTTTCATTCTTGTCGGCAACAGGATTTTCCACTGTTCTGTTCCTCCTTTAGTTTCAGCAATGTTTTCGTTCTTATTATCAATTGTTTTCTCTAATGTTACGTTTCCTTCTTGTTTAGTTTCCAGAATTGTTTCATTTTTGCCATCCATGCCTTTTACCGAAGTTGTATTCTCCGGTTCCTCCATTTCAAGAATAGTTACAATGGCATCATTCATGACCTTGTTTGAGGTAGTCTTACCCCTATCATTATAATCAGTGTCCGTTTCGTCTATCCAGTCATCCATAATGATGTGTGTGAGTGAGTATGTACGTGTGTGTGTTTGTTACCTGTACGTGTATTACCTGTGCGTGTGCCTGTACGGATCTCGTCATAAGCTGAGGGTCTGAGGACAGCACCCAAACATTTTTGTACTCAATTATCTGCAAAAGCTGTTATTCCAACATTTACAATTTGGATTGATTTAAGATACTGAAAAGATGTCTTTCTCTCAAGTTTTCTTCCTGCTGTGCGTGGTGGCCGCCTTCGGGGGCGGAGAGGGAGACGCACCACACAACTCCATGAAGGAGACGTGCACGTCTGCCTCTCCGCCCCGAGCAGGAAGAAAACTTGAGAGAAAGACATCTTTTCAGTATCTTAAATCAATCCAAATTGTAAATGTTGGAATAAGTTGCAGATAATTGAGTACAGAAATGTTTGGGTGCTGTCCTCAGACCCTCAGCTTATGACGAGATGTACATGTTGCACAGGTAATAACAGTACATATAAACACCCAAACATAACACACACACACACACACACACACACACACACGTCGCCGTCGTTGAGAGAGGACGGCTCGTCTCCGGCTGCGTACAGGAAGAAAGAAAATACCTATGGTATTACAGGGCCCGGGTAACTCTAAGTTTTGTGTCCGTAAATGTCCTACTGTCTCTTAGTGTTGAAAGTGAGTGATATGGAGAGTGATCCCTGAGAGGGGAGTGTGGACGGTGATCGTTCTGGCCGTAATCAGCTGACAACAACAAAAATGGCGTCCAGGCAAACTAGAGACTTCGAAGGTTTTATTACTACGCCAAAAGGACTGCAGAAACTTGACATGGATGCAAGAATCCAGGCGCTGGAGAGTAAGTTCCTAAACATTTTGTCAATAGAAGAAAAACTGGATAGAGTTCTAGCCGAGAATGATTCATTTAAAAAGAGATCTACTTGTTAACGCTAGCGAATAAAGAGCTGTTGAAGGAAAAAGTAGAGATGGAGAAAGAAAACCAACAACTAAGGAAACAATGCGAAGAAATGAAGGCTAAACTCATGGAAATGGAGATAAAAATATCCGAAGGGGACTTGAAGAGGAATGTCTTAATCTAATTGACACCAGGATGAAAGAAGTGAATCATGAACATCTGGAGGTACAAAGGTCGTTTAGGGAGATAGTAAAAAAGCAGGAAGAGGAAAATAAAGGGATTACGCAGAGGAAATGGTAAAGGCACTAAAGGAAAATGAGTATGTGGTGAGAGATATTGCTGAAAAGAAAATATATGTGTGATCATAATAGGATTGCGGGAGGAAACTAACAGGAACTGGCAGGACAGGAGGGATAAGGAAAATGACAAGATTAAGTCTTTACTGAACAAGATCTCTGTGGAAGAAGAGGACCTATATGCTGAGGTAGAAGAAAGTGTGAGATTGGGAGCTTTTGAGGAAGGCAAGAATAGACCATTAAAATTGAAATTAAAGTCTCAGGTGGCAGCGGAGGCCTTGTTGAGGAGGGCTTGGAAACTTAAGGACTCTGAGGAAACCAAAACAATTTACATAAGAAGAAATATGTCACAAGATGAGAGAATGAAGATGAAGGAGCTAGTATCTGAAGTGAAGGAGAGGAATGACGAAAGAACAGAGGAGGAAAAGATCAAGTTTTTGGAGGATGAGAAATGGGAGGCTAAAGAAGTGGTGGATAAAACAGACGGAATAGGCATTACATGGAAGAATGAGACTAGGAATGGAATAAAAGTGACTTACACGAACATAGATGGATTTCTGTCTAAGAGGCTAGAATGTATGGATTACCTAAGAAATAACGAACCGGACATAATGTGTGTAGTGGAAACAAAGCTAAGGCCGAAATAAAGCTAGACTGGTTTGTTGTAAAACACTACAAAGTATGGAGAAATGATAGAAAAATAAAGGAGGTGGTGGTATAATGGTTCTTACTAAGGAAGATCTGATAGTGAAGGAGGTGAACTATAGTAAGAGAAATGAGGAAGTGATAAGTATGCTTATAACAGATGGCAAGAGGGACATTAATATTATAACAGTATACATACCACCCAGAACCAGTGCTTGGGAATATGAACAGTACCAAATGGTGATGAGAAATACTCTAGACAGAATGAAGCAAGAACTCATCAGAAAGGATAGAGTGATGATAGTTGGAGACTTTAATTGCAAAGAAATAGTGTGGGAAGACTACGAAGTGGTGAATGGTGGTGAGTGGGCAGAAGAATTGTTAAAGGTAGCAACAAATAACTTGATGACACAGTGGGTGAGATCACCAACAAGGTGCAGGGGACAAGATGTTGCAGCAAGGTTGGATTTGGTATTTACCAGGGGAATCTCTCTAAAAGAGGAAATTGAACATGAAAGTCCCTTGGGGAAAAGCGATCATGATGTCCTAAGCTTTGAGCTGGATACAGAATTAAGCACGAATAAGATTGTGGAACGCAGGGAGGAAAAATTAAATTATACTAGGGCAAATTATAACCATATAAGGGAGTTCTTTAATGAAATTGACTGGTCCGTGGTATACCAGGAAAGAGATATGCAATTGAAATACGATAAATTTATGGATTTGTATAACTCTGCTGTGAAAAAGTTTGTGCCATATTACAGAAAGAGGACTTTAAATAATAAACAGTGGTTTAATAGAAATTGTGAAGAAGCAAAAAAGAACAAAGAAAAGGCATGGAAGAAACTTAAGAAAAACAGTGATGTATTATCAAGGAAGGCTACAAAACAGCAAGGAATAGATATGTTGAAGTAAGGAGAACAGCACAGAAGGAATATGAACAGAGGGTGGTGGAAAACTGTGATAGTGACCCAAAATGTTTTACAAATTCATAAATGGAAAACTAAATAAAAGGGAGGCAATAGAAAAGGTAAAAACGGGAAGAAGTATATGAAGATGCTGGAGAGATAGCTGAAATTTTGAACGACAACTTTTGCAAAGTGTTTACAAAGGAGGAGCATTTTATGGGAGGAAGGCCTACGGAAATAAAGCAAATGCAGGACATCATGGTTACTAAGGAAGATGTAAGGAAAATTATAAGCAATCTGGATATTAATAAATCAATGGGGCCTGATGGCATATCTGGGAGGTTGCTAAAAGAATGTAAGGATCAATTGTTGAACCCCATATTTGATATTGTGGAAACCTCCATACGAACAGGATTAGTCCCGAAAGAGTGGAAAAGAGCTGACATTGTGCCTATATATAAGAATGGTAGTAGAATGGAACCGCTAAATTATAGACCAGTATCGTTGACTAGTATATTGTGCAAGGTATGTGAAGAAGTAATTAAAGCTAAGTGGAGTGAGTATCTAGAAAGTGAAAACATTCTGAGTGAAAGGCAGTTTGGTTTCAGAAAAGGAAGATCGTGTGTATCCAATTTATTATGTTTTTATTCAAGAGTGACTGACATACTACAACATAGAGAGGGATGGGTGGATGCTATCTACCTGGACTTGAGAAAGGCCTTTGATAAAGTACCACACAATAGACTGATGTGGAAACTAAAGATGATTGGAGGAGTAAATGATAAACTAGCAAAATGGATGGAAAATTACTTAATGGGAAGAGAAATGAGAACAGTGGTGAGAGGAAGGAAGTCCGAGTGGAAGAAGGTAACCAGTGGAGTTCCACAAGGGTCAGTGCTGGGTCCCATCATGTTTTTGATTTATGTTAATGATATGCCAGTAGGAATTGACAGTTATATGAACATGTTTGCGGACGATACTAAAATTATGAGGAGAGTAAAGAATGTGGAAGATTGTAACAAGTTACAGGAAGATCTTGATAAAATATATGAGTGGAGTAAAGAGTGGCAGATGGAATTTAATATAGACAAGACCCATGTTATGAAAATGGGAAGAAGTAGATACAGACCAAACTGGGATTACAGGCTGGGTGATGAGAAAATTAAAGAGACCAATGAGGAGAAAGACTTAGGAGTAACCGTGCAAAACACTTTGTCACCGGAGAAACACATTAACAAGATTTTTTGGAAAACATACAACATGCTTCAAAATATTGGCCTTGCATTCCACTACCTAGATGAAGGAATGATGAAGAAGATATTATGTACCTTAATAAGACCCCAGCTAGAATATGCAGCATGTGTCTGGTCACCGCATATGAAGAAAAATGTGAAGAAGGTAGAAAGGGTACAAAGGCTGGCAACAAGGATGGTACCAGGACTCAGGGAGTTAGACTATGAGGAAAGACTGAGGAAGCTGGGGCTGACCACATTAGAAGAGAGAAGAACAAGAGGAGACATGATAACTATGTATAAATTGGTGAACAAGATTGACATACTGGATAGAGAGTTGATAAAGGTGACCACAAGTAATTATCTCCGAGGACATGGAAAAAAGCTAATAAAGGACATCTGTCTAAATGACGTGAGAAAATACAGTTTCCCGCATCGTAGCATTGATAAGTGAAATAAACTGAGCAGTGATGTCGTTGACGCGGTGTGTGTCAATCAAATGAAAGAGAGGTATGACAGGAATGGACAAGGAGACAGGACACAGAGAGCTTAGCTCGGGCCCTGTAATACACAAATAGGTAAATACACACACACACACACACACACACACACACACACACACACACACACACACACACACACACACACACACAGAGGAGGATTTCATTGTTTTAATGTCCCCCCCCCCTGTACATTTTCAGTGTAAACTTTTTGTGGCACTGCCAAATTAATAAACCGTATTATTATTATTATTATTATTATTATTATTATTATTACACACGTTAGAGCGCTTCCGTAGGGTAACGTCTGGCTGTCTCGTCAGAGACTGCAGCAGATCAAACAGTGAAACACAGACACACACACACACACACACACACACACACACACACACACACACACACACACACACACACACACACACACTCTCTCTCTCTCTCTCTCTCTCTCTCTCTCTCTCTCTTCGTATTTATCTTATATCAATTTCCCTTTTAATTTCTGAATTCCGTACTTAACATTTATCTATGTTTGTAATTACTTTGAATTTATTCTATTTTTTCTGCTGAAATTCAATTTTTTTCTGCACTGAATATTTTCCTTCCATTTCTGCAATATCAGTTATTATATTTTCTTTATTAAATAGTTGTATTTATAACTGTTTTTTTGTATATATATTTTCTGTGTGTGTCTGTCTGTCTGTCTATTTGTCTGTCTGTCTATCTGTCTCTGTCTGCATGTGTCTGTTTTTCATTCTTCTCTTAAACATTTTTCTCCTCCTCCTCCTCCTTCTCCTCCCCATAAATGGTTACATTAGGAGGATGGTTACTTTTAGAAAGGCATTTACGTTTCACTTGACACACACACACACATACACACACACACACACTGCATCATGATATGTACAATGGAAGAGAAGGTAAACACACACACACACACACACACACACACACACACACACACACACACACACACACACACACACCGGGCAGGAGCGAGGTGGAGGGAGGTGTCGATCTGGTCCAGCCAGCCGGAGGTCCAGTCATATTCACGTCTGTACACATTTACGTAAGTAATTTTGAAAATGCGAATTCACAAAACGGCAGCCAGACACGAATGCTTTACAAATTCTGACGTGGAATTAACTAAAACTAATTTTTCGAGTATAAAAATATTGTCGTGTTAAGCAGTACTAGAAATATTTCAAAACACTACCTAAAAAAATGTGTTAGAACTCTGACATGCTTAAATACGATTCCTGGAGGTTATGACATGGTGCCACTGTGAAATAATGAGTTACACCAGTATATTACTTACGTTTGGCATTAGACTTTCCCAGGGGGGCTGACCTGTGACACCAGCAGGCACACACACACACACCCACACACCGCTTTGTGCCTTCAACAATATATAGATAGTTAACCTCTGATTACTGAGAGGCTACAAACACACTACTCTCTTCTCTACCATCAATATCATCATTATCTTCGTCTTCACTATTCATACTGCCTCTTTCACTGACCTGCCCCTGCCAGCGCCGGCAACGCCTCACTCAGCTCAATGTTAACAAACGGGTTACTGAAGGCGACAGCGATCTCACAGTTTGCAAGGGACGCGTCTTCCACCCAGATTAACACACACACATACACACACACACACACACACAGGTAGCTTGGAGAGTGGAGCACGAGGAGGGCCGTAGTGATGAGGACAACATTAATTGCCTTGGTTTTACGGATAAATTAGTAGTTACTATATAGAGAGTCTGGAAATCATTAGATAAAAGAGACTGTCCTGCCATTAGTCTTAACAAAGTAATCGCAGATAACAGTGTTTCTTGTCTTTATGTTTCAAGAAATCTCAATTGCCAGAGAGAGAGAGAGAGAGAGAGAGAGAGAGAGAGAGAGAGGCTAGTGGTGAGAAGGTGCCTATGATCCAATACGTGTTTAAAAACCCTTGAGTTGACATGTCGCTCTTAATAATTGTTTCAAATAAGAGTAGGACAGCTGTTTCATTAAGTATAGGGCGAGAAGGCTGCTTCATTAAATACAGAGCTGACTATATACAATAGTTGATATTACCTGCCTCATAACATGTGTGTGTTTACCACCGCCACCACACTGATCTGTTCTCAGCCGCTGCCTTACCACCACCTCTCCATACTTCATTGCATTATGCCGTTCAGGTCTTTACAACATAACTATATACTAACGCTTACACACCTTTAAGGGACTTACCTTGGCGGAAATGCCATTGAAAGAAACGAAGGCGACCTAACACTCAACTTTCCAGCCATCAGCAATCAGCGACTCGGACTACCTCGGCCGTCAGCTCCACCAGGCTTTATGTTGTCACGGGCTGATCATGACAGAAGCAGCATTGTGTTGAACAAATTATAAGAAAGGCAATTTAACCAACATTTGTTCATTTATATTTGATAATATATATTCATTGGTAATTCATGAAACATTAGCTACTAAAACATGAGTAAATAACTGAATTGGTCCATAAAACGTACAAACGAAGCGGAAGATAAGTCGCGCGGCACATTTTGACTTCGGCTGGTGGGCGGCACGGCGGCTCTTCCTTATGTCCCTCTCGCTACCGTGTCTCCCGTTGCCCACCGCTTGTCCCGGGACTTTCTTATAAAACCACTAGATAAACTGAATCTCAAACTGATGAGGCAGGTTTATAGTACAGTTGATAGTGCTCTCTCTCTCTCTCTCTCTCTCTCTCTCTCTCTCTCTCTCTCTCTCTCTCTCTCTCTCTCTCTCTCTCTCTGGGGCACCTTCTACCCATGCGCATCCACTCTCATGACATCATAGTGGTAGAGTATATTTATTATTCTCCATCCAAGGGAACACAATAACGTAGCCATAAATCACTTAGTTTTTATTGATATATTATATTATATATATGTCTGTATATAACACAGGGTGCATCACTACTATACAGACATGACCACTGCTGTACCCAGGGTGGAGGTCGGTTATGTACAAGCGTCAACAAGGCACATCATTGTAGTCAAACAGGTTGTAGCAATTGATTCATTCTTACTGCAACTTATAAGCTATCTAGTATTGTTTTTTCCTCATAGACTCTATAATTCTTAACACAACTTTCCCATCATACACAGTTCAGTTAAAAAGTAATGAAATGATCAACTTTACTTACTTTTCCTTTTCTCTACAATTACATGATTTTCTCAGCCTTTATAGTTGATTATAACCTGATTGTTATTCTCTTCATGACAAGTTCTCTCTAGTAACTAATTTGCTTTCTAAATTACACTAATTAATAGCTCCAAATTACATTTTTTTCATTAGTTTTTACTATATCCCTTAATTACATTTTTTCTTTTTATTTAATTCATAATTTCTTTTGGATTACATTTTTTCTAATAATCTCTGTAATCATGAACTCCCAATGAATTTATTGATCTCATGAGTGATTAAACCCTCAACTTCCTGAATTACATTTTCTCATAACTTTAGTCATTCATTTCAAACTTTACAATTACATTTCTCATGACAACGTTCACAGTAACATTTATCTCACACGCTCCGACACACTCAAGAATAGATCAATTATTTTGCATATACTGTATATATAATAATGATAAATTTACCTCTCAGTGCATCAACAATAACAAGCAGTAAGTACATACTTATCTCCTTTATCTGGTTCTGTACAAGTTAACCCAATTCCCTACCCAATAACACCACATGGTACCCGATCACAATATCATTATACTTGAGGCGAATCTGTAATCTTTTTAAATCCCAGGCACTTTATTATGAAGCTCCGTAGTGACTTGAACCAAAAAGACCCAAGTGTATCCCAGTGTTATGCCTCCCTATCTGGAACAACAAAGAGGAAACTGAAAGGGAGGAACGGAAGATAGTCACTAGAGGTGCAAGGAATAAGAACTGAACTCCAGGTGAAGTGAATAGTTTCCTTATAAAAGACTGGTATCACTTCCCCTCAAGCAAGCTCACAGTGTAGCTTTGAATCACATTAAATAAGTAACTAATTTAAAGCTCTCAGTGTTTTTAAGTAGAGTACTTTGGGCGCATTGCCATCTTAGGTTTCTCCGAGGAAATAAATGTGTTTAGCAATTACTGAGTCATGTTAAAGGATTGAATATTGTTAGTTTGTGACTACAGCATCTTGAGACTCTAATACAGTTTGTTGAAGGTCTTCATGTTTCAAGTCACTACAGTTTGAATTTACTAAATATGGATGGGAGGAAAGATTTTGTGTTGTAGAATAGAGAAGATTGTTACATTGTGTTCTTTTGGAAATAGTGAGAGTTTTTATATACCTTTAAATCACTGTTATTGTCATCATTATTGTTTATTGACACCACCACATCACCATCACTGACTCTATGTGTGGAAAATAACACTGAAAAAAAAAAAAAAATGCTATAAAATGCTTGTTTGAAATTTTGAGCTCATTAGAAAAGTAAGAAATGTAAGCAAATAATAATGATGAAATACTGCAGGTTTAGGATAAGTGCTATACTGCATGTATGGAAGTACTAATAATGAATAGTAGTGCTAAAATGAATGCCTGTTTAATAATTAGTGTTTGGAATTTCAATGCATGGATGAAAAATAATGATGATGAATAAAATAGGATAAACAAATTCCTGTTAAAAATGCATAAGAAAACAAAATGACAGAATAATGAAGAAAAATGTACTAAAAAACAAAAATAATTGTCTCTGAGTGAAGAAAAAATGTAAAAAAAACTACTAAAGACTAACACACTTAGAAATTAAAACTTAGAATATAGAAAAGCTAAAAATGAATAATGAAAAGAACACTGCACTTACAATTACTGGCGTGGATATGTGTGAAGGAAAATCGTGCACAGAATCAAACAAACAGGCGAACAAACAGGACATGAACAGTGGACTAGATCAACAAACACCGTAATTATGGAGACTGTCGCAGCGCAGCGCACGTGTTGACATATACACAGCAACAACAGCACCACATAATGCAGATTACAAAATAAATTATGGCCTAGAAAAATTAAAAAAAAAAAAAAAAAAAAAAAAAAAATAGATAAAAAAATAACCTATGTATTGTACGTATTGATGGATGAGATAACGTATACACAGGCTACAAACGTACATACATACAATGAATAAATGAATAATAATTGAGCAAAATAAACAATACTAGTAAGAATAAAATGCTAAAAAAAAAAAAAAATCTAAATATCTGCATCTTTTCAATTAATAAAAGCAATAAATAATACAAAAAATAGTAAATAACCATTATACATCACTTCAATTAAAAATAAACTAAATTCCAATAAAAAAATGAAAAGGAACTACTATTTCATCTAAAACAACTACAGACTTTCCCTTTTTCTCTCTACAATGTCTCTTTTTCCTTATTAAGTGGATAAATGTACCACAAAACCAAGAAAACGTTCGGACTTAAGTACATTTAGTCTGTGCATCCCTCTAGCTGTGTCTGGGTTAGTCAACTGAGTCTTCTTAAGCAATTGACCTTTGGGCGGTGGAGAAAACAATGCCTCGAGTTGTAGATTTCTCTAGGAACTCACCAAGTAAACAAACACAAACAAATGGACTTATTCTTTGTCATACTTCACACACACACACACACACACACACACACGGCCCGGTAGCTCAGTGGTTAGAGCGCTGGCTTCACAAGCCAGAGGACCGGGATTCGATTCCCCGGCCGGGTGGAGATATTTGGGTGTGTCTCCTTTCACGTGTAGCCCCTGTTCACCTAGCAGTGAGTAGGTACGGGATGTAAATCGAGGAGTTGTGACCTTGTTGTCCCGGTGTGTGGTGTGTGCCTGGTCTCAGGCCTATCCGAAGATCGGAAATAATGAGCTCTGAGCTCGTTCCGTAGGGTAACGTCTGGCTGTCTCGTCAGAGACTGCAGCAGATCAAACAGTGAATTACACACACACACACACACACACACACACACACACACACACACAGATACATGCTCCTCTCTCTCTCTCTCTCTCTCTCTCTCTCTCTCTCTCTCTCTCTCTCTCTGTTTTTATCCTTTTCACTTAGTTTTTTCCCTACTTCCTCTATGTCAAAAACTAGAAATATTAATAAAACACACACACATACACACATACACACATACTATGAATTTTCCCATCATCCTAATTAAAAGAAAAGAATAAAAAAAACACTAATAAAAAAAGCTACAGTACGTTCTAGAGAGAGGACAACTAACTGGCTACACACACAATGCAGTCGGTAAAAAACTCGCGTCAAAAATACAAACAACGCATGGCTGAAAGATTTACACACTGAGGGAGACCGAGTAAAACGCAATGCTATAAAAATACTAAAAACGTCACATGTATTACCCACTGCATCGTAAAGCACTAAGGGGAACTGTATGTCTCAAACCACACAGGCACAAAAAACCCGGAAAAACGTACATGGGGGGATTCAAACGTCTATGCAAATCTCCTCTACAGAATCCAAACTCTGCAAAACGTAACCCTGTAGGAATTTTGGCGTTTGGTTTCATAAAGCGTGATTTAGTGCTTTCTATGTTTTTGCTTTGTAATGTACGGTTTTCTGTTTTATTTATTGATTTATTTATCTTTTTTGTTAACCTTAATTGTTATGATTTTGTGATGTTTTTTGCTTTTTATTTTCTTGTTTATGTTTTTTTATTATTGATACGATAGTCTGGTTTTCAAATTTTTGTTTCTTCATTGTCCACTTTATGATTCTGAAGTTTCCTCATTCTTGTTATTACTATTTTGTTGACAGTTCTCTTATATTCTCATTTTGTATCACTGTCTATCTTTCAACATGCTGGTTTTCCTATTGATCATTATTTCCTCATTTTTATCACTCAGTCTTACAATCTCTTTAATTTCTCCCTCTTAATAATTTCATGATACACTCGACCCTCGAAACAACGGACAAATGCGTGCACGACCCTGTCCGTAGATTGCAAAAGTCCGTTCTTTGCAAAAGTACGTGAAAAACTGTATAAAATGTACGTAAAATCCTGTGTAATCGTTAGGAAATCATTGAAGCAGCATTACAAAGCATAAAGTTCAACAAATAACCTGAAAACGCACGGACTGAAGATAAAACATGGCGGCCAACAGCTGATGACGCGACCGACCCGCCCGCCACCTACCGGACAATAATTTGCTGGGAACGGACAATCGCGCGCATTTTAATATTCGTCCGTAGATTAAACCGGACTCCAGAATTTGTCCGTAGTTTCCGAAATCCGTTGATGGAAGGTCCGTTGTTTCGAGGGTCGAGTGTACTGTCACTCTTACAGTACAAACTCTTAACTTTACCCTTATCTTCCTTAACCTTATATCACACACCAATCTGTACATACAGTTATTTCTTTCCAAGACACTTCATTTTGGTAGGAATCAATGTTAAGGTTTTGTTTTTCGTCGTAGAGTTAAGCAATTTTATTTATATTATTACCGTATCGTAAATGATCACAGCACACACGCAAGTTTTCCATCATTGCCTCTCTCCGTTATGCCTTCTCCACAGCGCTGAGAGATGGTTTTGTAGTAATCCCTCTGTTGAAGTCTAGCCATACGGTATTATCACAATGTAATGCTCATGGGATGCTGCAGACAACCTCACCATTGTCTTAGGAATACACGCTCTGCACCACACATACAGGAACAGCAGAGGAATGTGACAATTGGTAAAACATCACGTATATGTCAAATTGTAGGGAAAATAATGCAATTCTTCTATCTAACTTGTCTTAAAGCACTAACGTTATTACAAAGTCTAGTTTATCCACCATTTTAGCACCATAGTCTATCTCTCATATGCATCTTTATCAATTTTAGACTCTGCTTCTTGTTCTCTCCTAATTTCTGTCATCTTTTATTTATCTGTACTTCTTCATATGTATCTTCATCAAATTTAGGCTCTTCATTTCTTGTTCCTTCCTTATTTGTAACATCTTTCTGTTGTCCATAGTTCTTCATATGCATCTTTATCAATTTTAGACTCTTTTTTTTTTGTTTCCTCCTTATTCATGACATCTTTGAATTGTCAGTACTTCTTCACATGCATCTTTATCAATTTTAAGCTTATTAATTCTTGTTCCTTCCTCAATTTGTGACGTCTGTGAATTTACCTGCATTTTTACCAATTTTTAACTCATTACTTCTTGTTCCCTCCAAGTTTCTGTCATCTTTGAGTTGTCTGTACTTGTTCACATGCATCTTTGTCAATTTTGAGCTTATTATTTCTTGTTCCTTCCTGTGAATTTATCTGCATCTTTACCAATTTTGTACTCCTTACTTCTTGTTCCCTCCAAGTTTCTGTCACCTCTGAGTTGTCCATAGTTCCTCATATGCATCTTATCAATTCTGGACTCATAATTCATTTTCTTATTCTCTCCTCATATGTGACATCTTTCAATTGTGTGTACTTGTTAATTCATATGCACTTTTATCAACTTTGTACTCATTATTTCTTGTTCTCTTCTAATTTGAGTCATTTTTTATTTCTCGAGGGTAGTAATTCTCTCTCTCTCTCTCTCTCTCTCTCTCTCTCTCTCTCTCTCTCTCTCTCTCTCTCTCTCTCTCTCCAGTATGTTCCAGTATGTTTCCTGTTACTGACTCTTCATGTTTCTTGGTGTGATTCTTAGTGGTTGCTTCTCCTTGTGATCTGTTTCTCATTGTTGTCACTGATGAGGCATTAGCTTGTAGCTCAATTAACTTAGACAAACTAGAAGAGAAGGGAATAATTATGTTTCTGATCCAAGGCAATGACAAAGCTTCTATGATAAATTTGATGCATTATAAGATCCAGAAAAATAAATGGTTGTTTTTTCCATTGCAATGCCACATAACTAATAGTATTGCATATGACTTGACTTGTGAATCTAGGAAACACTTAGAGAAAACTAGAAGAGAAGGGAATAATTCTTTTTGACCCAAGGCAGTGACAAAGTTTCTGTGATTAATTTGATGCATTATAAGCTCAAGAAAATAAATGGTTGTTTTTTCCATCCGAATGCCACATAACTAATAGTATTGCATATAGGACTGCCTTGTCCATCTAGGAAACACTTCAGTACTTGGCCAGGATTAGTAATGACTTTCTAGAATAAATCCAATAAAGAGAACAGGAAAGAAAAAACGGGATGTTTTTCTTGTTTTTTTTTCCCAATTGTCACACTCCACATGGTTCTCAAGGCGTTCCTCTCCTCGGAGCCAGTGGTCTGGATGCCAGATCACTCCCGCCCCTTCCATCTACAAGTAGACGCGAGTGGAGTTGGAGTGGGTGCTGTTCTCCTACAAGCGGACCCCACAAGCGGCATCCTCCATCCCATCGCCTATCACTCCGCCAAGCTGAAGAAACACCAACTCAACTACTCCACCATCGAGAAAGAGGCTCTGGCACTCGTCCTGGCGCTCCAACGTTTGGAGTACTACCTTCATCTTGGTCCTCAAACTACGAAGGTCTTCACCGATCACAACCCTCTGGCCTTCCTTCACGCCATGAAGAACCGAAACCAACGCATTCTTAGGTGGGCCTTGTTAACTCAACCCTTCAACTTGGAAGTCCACCATATCAAGGGGGTGGACAACATCATCGCCGACGCCTTATCAAGATCTCTCGTCTCACCTCCTTCATGAGCCCATTACGGAGGTCTTAGGTGGGAGGAAATGTTACAGCCCGCCCGTAACATACTCCACTACCATCACCTCCTCCGCTTGTTACCTCGTTCGCCATCTCTCCACCTCCCCTTCCACGTCACCGTCTCATGAAGCCCCGCTACTGTCCCGAAGTTGGATTCACGCGGCCCCATTCCACTCAAGCGGAAGTGTTAAGCAAGCTCCCGTTTTTCTGGAAGTCAGTCGAGGTCAAGGCCTCAACCAGTGAACACAACGCCTCTTGGACTACCGTGGGATCCACCTCACGCAGCACTTCACCACTGGGATACCTCATAAGTATCACTTCCCCTCGTCCCGTGTTTTCTACATTGCTTCCATATGGGATTAGTATTATTGTTAGGTATTAAGTTGGGTTCTTTGTTATATTTATTTATGTGTTATATGTATATGTGTATGTCAGTTTCATGTGTTTCATGTTATATCTATATGTGTATGTCAGTTACATTATTGTGTTATTAAATAGCTTCTTAAGTGCCCCCCCTTTGCATTTCCTCACCAGTTGAACCTGCAGTGGTTTTTTTTATTGTTATTGTTCACCGGCTCCCCGATGCCAATCTTACCCGTTTAACCGGTGAACGTAACAGCGACTACACGTGCGTGGGTCATATGCTGTTGTTTACATTGGGTGAAGTGGAGTCAGTGGACAGAGACACTATTATTGATTATGTTCGCCTTCAAATATACCTAAATTTCATATATTGTTAATCTTATTAATACAAAAAAAGCCTCAGACATGTTTATTTGTTCAAATCATCGTAACTGGATAAGTTTCAGTCAATAGTTTCACCACTATGTTGCAGTTGGCATGCCTGCGCTAAGTCGAGCTAATGATGAGGGGTTACCGAGCCATAACTTTGCCAAATTGCCACCTATGTCGCATCATAGCTACGATCGTTTATGTCATGACTTATGTCTCGCTTACGAAAGTTTTATAAATACGGGCCTAGGGCATTACTGGGGAAGACTAGATAATTAACGTGTACCTAGAAGAGAAGGTTAGTTTGTACCTGAAAGAGAATGGTTAGCCCCGCCGCCTATCGACCTATGCCTAACACCTAATGCCTAACAAACAGTAATTTGTACTTTACTTTATTCCGAAGGGCTGCTCCAGCGGTGTCTGTCCCACGATGTGACCTGTGATACGGGTACTTACCTGTAAAGAGGGCAAAGAAGGAGTTAGTATCGTGTGGTTATCAAAGCTAGTATTTCATTATTAATGGAGATAAGTATTGGAGGTGGCGAGTCACGTGGTTCAGGTTAATGCTTAGTAGCAGCTTACTACTCTATTGCAGTTATTATATTGAGGCTTAAATAACAACGTCAACTTACCAAATCCAACGCGAGGAAGACGCTACTAATGCACACTATCACTGAACTAACCGCGACGCCCGCCGCCATAAGACAAAGGACCGAGGATTACTTCAGCGGCGGAACATCACCTCGGCTGCCTTCAAATGTGCCACTCTTCCTTTGGCTAACACTCCTGCCTCACGTCCTCACATCCACACCGCACTATAACATCACAGTAAATTTGTGCTCACTGAGAGACATTTCAACGCTAAGAGAAAGATGAGATTGGTAGGAAATTAATGATGTTACGCACTCAATTTGTTTTCTTGCCATACTTTCGCACACAGACATGGAATAAGAGGCTGCCGAACTGCTTGTTATCCTTACGCCACACACTCCCCCTGTCTCCTGCTAGGCTGCATACCGTCTCCCTCCTCCCTGCCTTCCTTCTTTCCATCCCCATCCACCCTGCCTGGTTACCCAGAACCCTCCGCCTCCCTCCGCTCCTCTCTCCGTCACCGATAAGCCACCCGACGCCAGCTCCCATAACCATGTATAATCATCCTTTATCTTATGTTTAGTGACCATGGTGTTAGCCTGCCTAGCGCCCATAGCCATGCACATGTTCTATGTACAACGCTATATAGGTAAATCTTTCTTTGATTGTCTTTTATCCTGTGGTCATGGTGTTAATTAATGCTAGCCTTTGTGACACAAAACCTAATGTTACAGAATACAGCTGGTTTTGTTAGCTTCATTAAAGAACCATCTTAATTGCTAATTAACAACACTTCATAATGAGGATATAACTTCTTCCCACACACTTTACACGTACATTTTCATTCGTAAACTCTAATGCTCTAGCTTTTACAACTTTTGAATTGTGTAGGTAGAACTAAGAAGTAGTTTTTTTTTATTGCAACATACAAAAAACAGAACAAAAAAAGTCGAAATTATTCCATTAGACGACATAACAGCTTAATTATACGTGACATGCGCACCTCTAGGGTTCACAACCGTTGTTGATGTTACTGTGTTCAAAGAAAGGAATATAGATTCAGAACACTAGTGAGAAATGTGAATATATAGAGAGATGATCGATAGAAATACGAATAAAGATAATATAGAAGGTATTAAAAGATACAGGAAAATAAAAGTAAGAACAGAGATAATATAAATAGGAATAAAGATGGGAAAGGAAGAAAAAGGAAAATAGACAACAATGTATGATGGAAAAACTAACAGAGAAAAGAAAAAAAATAAATAAATAAGCTACATATGCGTCTTTATTGTGCAATTCCCAACCAAACACCCGAACACCGCAACACTACAATGTCCCACGTACAGGTGCCCGACTCCCCAGTCCCCACAGATGACGGGGAATGAGAGGCAGGCAGATGTTGGAGTTCAAAAACCAGTCATACTACTTACTGTTTACTAACCATTATTGAGTACTTCCCGTGTGATTGACCCGTGTTGGCCCAGGCTCAGTACCTCCTTTTATACAATGTCTGTCACATCTACCGTAAAAAGGGCAGCAATACTGGCGTCAAGATGCCGCTATTGGTGGCAAGATGCCAGTGGAAATAATGTTTTCTTCCTGGAACAACTTGTACTTTGAGCTGCAGCAGTATTTGCAGAAAGTGGCGTTTAGTGTGTGGAGTAGACAGTAGCTAGTAGCCAGTGTGAGGGTGTGGCGGCGAGTAATGTGTATCGCCATGTTGGGCCTTTTGCCGCGAGCCGATGCCGATCCTCAGAACATTGTTCCTCCGATGACAGTAACTGGGACCCCTCGATCACCCTGCTCCTGCTGGTCACAAGAGCGGAAATCCAGGACAGCCGCACCAATAGGCTTAAAACATGGAGGAGAAATGTTCAAGGATGAAAGGAAAGGTTGGAGAGCTGGGAGGAAGAGAAGAAAGAGTAATAATAATAACAGCTTATTGAAGAAAAAAGTGGCTGGGAAAGAGGAAGAGGAGGAGTATGAAGTATGGATTGAGATTCCTTCCCATCTCTACCTTGAACCTAAATTTCTCAAGATTGAACCCGATATTTGTGGTTCTTTCGTGGCTACTGGGTACAATTTAGCAACACAATGTGCATAGTGTAAACATCCACAGCGTGACATCTTGTTTCTTGTTAGCGTTACAGAATACAGATTTGAAGTATGCACAACAAACAGCACACCATTACTTCATCCTTTTGTCTTTATTTGTGGTGGGCGTGACGTACGATGTCTACGCCGCTAAATAACATACCAAACTATGACAGTACAGCAAAATGTCTGTTTGTTTGAGTGTGGCCTTTCCTTTAGGTGGTGTGGTCCGCCGCTCGCCCCTCGCCTGCCTCACAAGACTTGGCAACACTGGCTCAAACTTGACCAGAGGCCCAGAGTGTGTGACAGGACAGGAGGCATATCGTAGCTCGTGGCGCTCCGCCTCACAATTATCAAGTGTTCTCGTGGGCCCTTCCTTGTGCCGGCCAGCTGAGGGAGGGAGAAGGGAGAGAGAGGTGACCAGAGGAGGCCTGGAAGGAGAGAGAGAGAGAGAGGCGAGACAAAGGTAAAGAAAAGAGAGACTGAGTGTTCACCATTTGAGCCTGTACCAACAGGAAATGCAAGGTTGACTCGGCTTGTTTGTTGGGTGTGTTTGCAGTTTCGGCCAACCATGGAGTCAGTGGTGTGACTCATGTTTTTGTGGTGAGAAATGTAGTGAATTGATTGGTGCTTCATGTCAGTTCCGTGGCAAATTTATATTTTTTCAAGTTGTGACTTTTCCAACGGCAACTTCTGTCTACCTGTCATTCCCAGCGATGTTGGGGGACCTGTGGGGAATCGGGGTTTTGCAAGAGAGGTCAGAAATGAACAAAGTCCATCAAAAAATCTCTGAAAATATTTTGATGGCGGCGGAGGCGGCGAGCGTTGCTTTGTTATTGTTGAGTGTTCGCTGTTTGTTGGTGTATTCACTACATTTAGCGGAAACCCCAAAGGCTGCCTAACCAAACCCAACATTGTAACCCAGGCGGCAGACCCCCACAAGGCTTACTAAATAAACACTAGCATTAAAACCTTGTAGCGGGGGGCTGCACCCCAGGACTCCCTCCAAGAGTTACTCACCAAACCAAAGATTATTACCTCCTAGAAGGGGTAAATTTTTACAATAACACGAACAGCTCACTTCTCGATGAAATCATTGTTTTTTCAGGTGGATTTTGACCTGTTTGGAATGAATGTGCACTTTGTTTCCCTCGCAAATACTTTTTTTTTTTTTTTTACCTACACCAACCAACTCTTACGGAAACACGATTTTGCTGGAAATTAAAAAAATATTACTTTTTGATGTTAGATTTTGATTTGTTTTTATTAAATATGCACGTTTTTGTTGCGAGTTTTTTCTCTTTTACACCACCCTCTCCTTCCCCCGTCTGTTGTGGAAATACAAGTTTGCTGTAAACTGAAGCATTTTTATTTTTTCTGGTATATTTTTACCTATTTTGAATGAATATACAGTAACATAACCTAACCCAAACCTAAACTAACCTAACCTCATCAAACCTAATATAACTTAACCAAGCCAAGCCTAACCTAACCAAAACCTAAACTAACCTAACCTAACCTCACTACAATGGCTGAGCTATGCCTAGGAAGTCATTACCTTATTGGAATGTAAGAAGTGGCCGTGCACCTCCAAGTCTTTTCACTGAGTGTGCAGGGTTTGTGGCACTTGGGGCACTCCACCACACTAGGAAAAACACCCTGCTCCCTTAGGAACTGTGAGCTTTTTTTGTCTTTTTAAAAAAAGTGTTGAATAGCAAGGAAGTAGTGCACGCTACACCCAACACACGGTGACATCTTCCTAACACTGATTCAAATAGTTCTTCTCTCGCCACACCTTGAAATGCCACACTAGGATTGGCTCAATGAATTCCAGCTTTTTTATTGGCTACTGCTTTCATGTTCAAACAAAACAACCAATCACCCTCATAATGTGTCAAGCGTGCACTGATAATTTTTTTTTAATATTATTTATTTTTTTTTTTTTAGTTTAGGACAATTTCTAGAGTTTTTAACTAACTGGCAAGTGGACATCATTTTTTTTTCTTTATTAGTTTTGTTGCCCTTGGCTAGCTTTTCCATCTAAAAAGAGAGAGAGAGAGAGGTTATACCATTTTGTTTGGTTAGTAACCTTAGGGTTGTGGGGATGGGGCCAGCAGGAGATGCCACCCCACCTCCCCAGCTAGAAGTCTGTAGTGTTGGGTTTGGATAGTAACCCTTGGGGAGGATCCGGATGTAATGTCGGGGAGCAGCCTTTGCAATGGACCCAAATCCAAGGGTAGTGAATCGGTGGCAACGCTGCTCAACAATAACAAAGCAACGCTCGCCGCCACCAAAGTATTGTCAGACATTTTTTGTGTGATTTTGTTGATTTCTGATCTCTTTTGCAACACACATTACTCAACTTAATGCTCCTCCGATATGAAAGACCAATAAGTAGGCATTTCATCAAACTGCTGCCAGAGAGTCCTAAACCACACTGCATGACATTCCAAGGCTGCCTCTACTACAGGGATGAAAAGGAGTCAATTTCCTTTCCAACTGTCAGAGAACCATCCAATCTAACTTAACCCATTTCTTCCCCATTAACATGTTTGCAGTTCAGATCCCCAACAAGTGGCACTCTTCTGTCCTTCCTTAACATATTGTGCAGGCAATTTAGAACTTCATTTTGCATTGCCTCTGCATGCCTCCCCTCCTACTACATCCCCCAACACTACACTTTCTTCCTTTTCTCACCTCTAATCTGTCCACCTCTCTGATGCAAGAGTTAACCAGTACTCTGAGTCATTCATTCTTTTCTCTGGTACACTCTGGGACTCCCTGCCTGCTTCTGTGTTTCCACCTTCCTGGGACTTTAACTCTTTCAAGAGTAAGGTTCCAACATGCTTATCCTCTCAAGTTTGATTTTTCTCTTTGGCATTCACCTAGGGACTGGCACTCAAGTGGGCTTTTTTTTCTCCAGAGAATTATTGTTGGGTGTGGCCAATGGCCAGTGGCTCTCAGTGTCCTCACCATCACTGTTGTTGCAGGTGCCAAGGCCAGGTGCCCTGCCAGGCTTTGATGTGGCTCCATCTGGCTGGCTGCCCAGAGGGTTCCTGCAGTGGAGGGGGTGAGGCCAGGCAGCAGCATGAGTGAACAGCAGCAGCAGCAGCAGCAACGGTCTGCCTCAGGTGTGGGGAGGTCCAGTCATGGTGGCAAGAATGACCTGGAGGCAGGCAGCTCCACCCACAGAGGAGAGAGAAAGTTTGTGTGTCAGCAGTGTGATAAAACTTTTACATCCAGACAAGTACTTAGCAGACACACCCTGACACACAGTGGTGTTAGAAATTATGAGTGTCTGCAATGTGGAAAGAAATTCACCAGAAAGGGTAGCCTCACCACACACACCCTGATACACAGTGGTGTTAAAAATTATGAGTGTCTGGAATGTGGAAAGAAATTCACTGAAAAGAGTAGCCTAACCAGACACATCCTGACACACAAGAGTGTTAGAAATTTTGAGTGTCTGGAATGTGGAAAGAAATTCACCACAAAGTCTGATCTAACCAGACACACCCTGACACACAGTGGTGTTAGAAATTATGAGTGTCTGGAATGTGGCAAGAAATTCACCACAAAGGGTAACCTCACCACACACACCCTGACACACAGTGGTGTTAAAAATTATGAGTGTCTGGAATGTGGAAAGAAATTCACCACAAAGTTTAGCCTCACCACACACACCCTAACACACAGTGGTGTTAGAAATTATGAGTGTCTGGAATGTGGCAAGAAATTTACTGAAAAGAGTAGCCTCACCAGACACACCCTGACATACAGTGGTGTTAGAAATTATGAGTGTCTGGAATGTGGAAAGAAATTCACCACAAAGTCTGATCTCACCGCACACACCTTGAGACACAGTGATGTTAAAAATTATGAATGTGAGGAGTGCGGCAAGAAATTCTTTACCATTGGTGATCTCAACAAACATGCTTTCAGACACACTGGCTTGAGGGAGTTCAAGTGTGATGTTTGTGGCAAGTGTTTCAAGACTAAGCGTGACATTGCCCGGCATGTGAAGATCCACTTTTGAGGTGGTGTGTTGTATGGACCGGTGGAGCAACACCTGTGGGAGTGTGTAGTGGTGCTGGTGGTGGTGGTGGACAGTGTTTCATTCTTTTTTCTTCTTCCTCTCCCATTGCTTCCTCCCGGCCCTGATCTGACCTTCCAGCCTTTGCTCCTCAACACAGCCGGGTGAAGCACACCTTCAGAGGGAACTGGTCTCCCGAGGGTGTCACCAAGGCTCTCCATCTCCAGCAGGACGTGGCAGGGGTCAAGATGGCAGGCAGGCAAGCAAGCAAGCAAGCAAGCAAGTAAGTAAGTAAGTGGAAGTAAGAGTGAAAACATAAGTGGTGGAGGTGATTGGAGTAGTAATACCTTATTCCATTACCTAACCTGGCAGTGCAAGTACCATGTCAGAATCAACACTAAGGACATTGTCAGTCACTGGTACTACATACACCTTTTAAAAGACAGGCAGACAGACAGACAGACCAGCACTTAGGGCACTTTCCCTTCACCACTGGGGGTGTGAGATGTGAGGTGTGAGGCTGTAGGGGTGAGAAGACCATGCATGGTGCTGGCTGGCTGTGAGGATCCTAAAGGACTGTGGTGGTGGTGGTGGTGAGTGTGAGAGGAAGGACGTGGTGGTGAAGGTCAGCGCTCCAGTGTGTGCAGTGTGTGTCCTGTCAGTGTGGCTGATACATGATGCATAGTGTGTACTGGGCTCCTGGAAGGATGTTCAGTGAAAGATACATAGATACAGGATTGTATATGTATGAATGTATGTAGTGCTTGTATAACAGCAGGATATGGTCTGAGAGGACACACATAGCCCAGGCCAGCCCCCCAGCCTCCCATCACTGTGTGTGTTGCGTTGAAGATAATGTATTAATGAATGTTTTTGTTTCAGGACGTTGGTGTGTGTTGGATGCCTGCATGACTCCATGCTACGCTGGCCTGCCACACCACAGGATACATTGATGATAGTGTCACCTCAGCACACACTACACTGTTGTCATGTGTTGCAGTGCTTGTAAGGACAGCACACCCCTCCACCAACACCACTGCTGTGTGTGGGTAGCATCCCATCCCATTCTCTATATACCTGCCTTATTTACATCTGCTACTGCTATTTTTCCACCGTTCTGTGTGGAAAACTGTATTTTCCAACATCCTTCACACACTCCCTCATCCTGATCTTCTTTTCATGTCCTCTTGTCCTTCCATCCTCTTCCACCAACAGCACCAGGTCTTCTTTGTCTATCTTTTCAGTATCATTTACTATCTTATACAGGCAACCCCCGTTTAACGAAGGTTCACACAACGAAATTTCGCTACAACGAAGGTTTCATTTTACTACCACCTGCTCATTTAACGAATACCAAACTCGCTTTAACGAAGTTTTATCCAGGTAATTTTTTCCAAGTTTGAAAGCCTGCTGTATCACACAAGCCAACATGCTTTTGAATACACTAGCAGCCGCAAATACTAAGGCCTGCCTCAGGAGAAATCCTGGGACACCTGTAGAATCAAGATCAAGATCAAGCCTCTCGTGGACAACACGCACCACTCACTCCCATAACAGCGTCAGCAGCAGCTCGTCTTCACTCGCTCAACTTCCCACCAAAACTCCTTGCAATGTGGCCTAGCATTCCTAAGAAGACCAGGAAGTCTCTTACTCTCAAAGTGAAGCTGGATATTATTCACAAACACGAGAGAGGCGAGAAAACTATAGCATTGCTGGCCACCATCTTAACTCCATCTACTGTCTCTACTATTTTCAAGTCAGCAGACTATTAAGAAGGCTGGTGAGACTGTATCTTCCTTGCAAGCTAAAAGAACCACCTGAACTCGTGACTCTACAATGGATAAAATGGAAAGCCTTCTGGAAATATGGTACATAAGTTTTGTATGTGGTACAATGATGCGCCCTTTGTTTACATTCCACAGGTTGCCGGTTAGTGTCTTTCCCGTTTCACTCTCCCATCCTTCATAAATTTAAGATCATCAACATTATAAAGCTATGTACATACATACATTAGTGTACATTATAATGATTTAACTGCCTAAATGTTAAACTTCATAATTTTTACTTTCATTAAACCTTTCACCGTACTATGATGCACTCTCGCTTTGCTTACTCTTAGTGAAAGTTCAAGTCAGGGGTTAAACTTGTTATACTCGGTTCGCTTAAAAGCATGTGCGTATATCAATGGCCCCGTGTGCACCTGAATTGTATTTTTAGCAGTTTTTATAGTTTAAGAAGTATTGCAGAGAATGGCAACAAAAATGGTACCGGATTGGCAGAAATGACCTATGAGGAGATATTAAAAGAAATGAATTTGCTTACCTTGGAACAAAGAAGAGAAAGACGAAATTTAATACAGGTTTATAAACTGTTGAATGGTTTGGATGAAGTGGATAATGAACAAATGATGTTGAGAGAGGAAAATTTAAATAGAACTACGAGATCGCATAGTAAAAAGATAGCCAAGGGAATATGCTTGAAGGATGTGAAGAAATATAGTTTCCCACAGAGATGTGTGGTGTGGAATAGTTTGAGTGAGGAGGTGGTGTCAGCGAGGAGTGTGCATAGTTTTAAAGGAAAGTTGGATGTGTGTAGATATGGAGACGGGGCCACACGAGTATGATACCCAGGCCCTGTAAAATTACAACTAGGTGAAAACACACACACACACACACACATATTGATAGAATTTTCAGAGACAATTTGCTAAGGAACACACACACACACACACACACACACACACACACACACACACACACACACACACACATATTGATAGAATTTTCAGAGACAATTTGCTAAGGAATATTGGAATAGCATTTCACTACATGGACAAAGAAATGATGAAGAAACTGCTAAATACTATAATAAGACCCAGATTGGAATATGCAGGAGTAGTGTGAACTCCTCACAAAAAGAAACATAAGGAAGCTGGAGAGACTACAAAAAATGGCTAGAAGAATATGGTCCCAGAACTTAAAGGGATGACATATGAGGAGAGACTATTAAGGCTATGCATCTTCCAACATTGGAGCAGAGAAGGAGAGGGGATCTCATACAAGTTTATAAATTAATAAACGGAATGGACCAAGTGGATAATGAGTATCTGATCCTGAGAGAAGAATATGCCAGTCGAAGCACAAGATCGCATACTAAGAAACTGAGGAAGGGAAGATGTGTAAGAGATATTAAAAAATGTAGTTTCCCGCAAAGATGTATTGAGACGTAGAACAGTTTGAATGAAGTAGTGTCTGCAACGAGTGTGCATACTTATAAAGTAAGATTGGATAAGTGTAGATATGGAGACGGGGCCACACGAGCATAAAGCCCAGTACTGGGGAAGACTAGATAATCAACGTGTACCTAGAAGAGAAGGTTAGTTTGTACCTGAAAGAGAATGGTTAGCCGCGCCGCCTATCGCCCTATGCCTAACGCCTAGCAAACCGTAATTTGTACTCTACTTTATTCCGAAGGGCTGCTCCAGCGGTGTCTGTCCCACGATGTGACCTGTGATACGGGTACTCACCTGCAAAGGGCAGAGGGAGTTAGTATCGTGTGGTTATCAAAGCTAGTATTTCATTATTAATGGAGATAAGTATTGGAGGTGGCGAGTCACGTGGTTCAGGTTAATGCTTAGTAGCAGCTTACTACTTTATTGCAGTTATTATATTGAGGCTTAAATAACAACGTCAACTTACCAAATCCAACGCGAGGAAGACGCATTCAATAAGATTAACTAACGCACACTATCACTGAAATAACCGCGACGCCACGCACGCACACACACACACACTCGCCCGCCGCCATGAGACAAAGGTCCGAGGATTACTTCAGCGGCGGAACATCACCTCGGCTACCTTCAAATGTGCCACTCTTCCTTTAGCTAACACTCCTGCCTCACGCCCTCACATCCACACCGCACTATAACATCACAGGAAATTTGTGCTCACTGAGAGACATTTCAGCGCTAAGTGAAGCATGAGATTGGCAGGAAATTAATGATGTAACGCACTCGATTTGTTTTCTTGCCATACTTTCGCACATGGACATGGAACAAGAGGCTGCCGAACTGCTTGTTATCCTCACGCCACACACTCCCCCTGTCCCCTCCTGCCTGGATCCCTACCGTCTCCATCGACTCTGCCTGCCATGCCTTCCCCCCAATAAAATTAGGAATAGAGATAATAGTGTTACGAATGTGTGTGTATGTGCATGTGTTTTGCGCGGGCTGGCTTTGTGAGCGTTGGCGCGGCGGGGGGGGTGGGGGGAGAGAGTCGGCAAGAGAGCACGTGCAAGGCAAGACTGTGAGACGCACGCCCTGTTTATTAGAGGCGGCGTCACACTAGCACTTTTCCGTCTTCATTTTCCGTCAATTTTGTGACGACTGTCAACTTTAGCAGACGGTGGCCATCACACACAAGCTTGCTTCCGCCTTTGCCGCGCTTGTCGATTGTAAACAAACATGGCTCCTCATTCACCCCAGCAAGCCGCGGCTTTTTTGCACCTTATAATGTAATCAGCTGTTCTGTGATCCCAAATACTGTGACCTCTAATGCTCTCTATGAGAAATTCGTCAGTGTGTTTTGTCCACTGCTCATCTTGGCCAGCTACTTGGAAGTTGCCTTGGAAATATTCAAAAGCATCGCACATTCGCACTCCCCTGGAAATGTACACAAACAACTGAGGAACTTTTCATTGCAAGACTAGAAGAAAAAAAAAAAAAAAATGTATACAAACATATTCACCAACTCATTTAAATTTCATGCCATGATAATAGCATTCTTCCGTTTAACAAAAAAAAATTAATAAATAAATAAATAAAAATAAATAAATAAAATAAATAAAAAATTTAATAAAAGTGTTGATTAGAAACCATAGTTCTTATTTTGACTAAAAATTGGCGCTAGACGAAAACGATGCGTTCCGTCTGACTCAAGACGACGGAAAGACTTGACGGAAGAGTAAAAGACTACGGAAATCGCCCGAGACGACGGAAAAAGTGCTAGTGTGACGCCGCCTTAAGACGTGCTATCTGCTGCTGTGGTCTGTTGTGCCCGCCTCTGGGAACGCCTGTGAGTGCCTGAGTGCCCTGTGTGTGTGTGTGTGTGTGTGGAGGCTGCCCTGTGATGTACTGTGAAGTGAGGACTCAGTAAAGGACGTGAGTAAGCTGGTGTTTCTCTGTCCGCCGGTGTAAGTCCTTTTCAAACCTATCGTAGGTCTTTTTCAAACCTATCGTACTGCACCCAGGGTTCCCAGACGTACGATAATTATCGTACAAGTGCAATAATTTAGCATACTGTAAGATAAAAAATATAGTGCGTACGATAATACGATAATCTGCAGTTTTGTACAATAATTTATACTTTTCATGAAATAATTCCTTTTGGAAGTGATACTGCGAGAGTATATTCTACTCCATAAAAAAAAAAAAATGGAGAGAGAGAGAGAGAGAGGAGGGAGGTGGAGGGTTGGTGAGTGGCTGGAGGAGGGAGGGAGTGAAGGGGCGGACTATACACGATCAGTTCGTGTATCGGGTGAGTGGCTGGAGACGGAGCGAAGGGGGGAGGGCACTACACGATCAGTTCCTGTAAAGACTGGGTGAGGGGGAAGGAGGGGACCGGGGGAGGCCTCATTAGTCTTCATCGGGGGCCTCAGACAGCAGGACGCTCATTTGCGGGTGTTATTCTACTTGGCTTAATTCTTACTACCTGGCACACTTCACAGCAAAGAGAATGGCAGATAAACGCAGTGCCGTGGATAGTGAAAGCATAATAGAAACCAAGAAAAAAGCAAGGCGTGAGCAGAAGTACAGAGAAGTCTGGGAAAAAGAATTTCCATGGCTAAGACCATCCAGGAAGGGCTCGTGTAAAGCACTGTGTAAAAAATGTGGTGTTGAAAGTGATCCAAACTATCCAGAAATCCACGGGGATTCAGCCAGCGACCTATAAAAGGGTGAGTATACGATAGCCTCTCGTAACATGCAGTGCTTTTCAGAACCTATATCAAATGCCTAAGAAAAACTTTTTGGTGTCTAGTGTTCCAATGGTATATTTTGTGGTATTCTGTAGAACTGACAAAAAGTTGCTAGGTGAATGTTGGTGTACGATAATCTAGCTCAAAATACGATAATTTTTGACGGTGTGTACGATAATTTCGGACTGCACCACTCAGTCAGGTCTGAGAGCCCGTGACGTGCGGAGGGCGATGTTATTAGTTTAGTACAGAGCATAATGGCTGTGAATACATATGCGGGCTGCCGACCATGATGATATTAATGAAAAGAGTAAGGAGAGGAAACTAAGGAGATGCGAATATAAGCAATAATAACGCACTTAGGTCGAGTGCTGAAATATATATATATATATATATATATATATATATATATATATATATATATATATATATATATATATATATATATATATATATATATATATATATATATATATATATATATATAGATATATATGATATAATATACTGAAAGTCTGAGTCCAACAGTTAATGGATTTGACTCGTTGCCTTCACTTATGATATCCTATTCATAACGTTTATAAATGGTAAAATATAGATGACATTCTCTCTCTCTCTCTCTCTCTCTCTCTCTCTCTCTCGATATTAATAGAAACATGTTAGGTTGAGCCAAGGCCCCCGAAGGTAAATAACACGGGAACCTTGGCCAGAGGGTGAAAAGGTCTCTGACATGGGCAAAACCATTGGAAACTTTGAAATATTCATAATTTCAGCTGCATTACTTCGATTATAATATCATTATATTATATTATATTATTACTTGATAGCTAACTAGTTAGGTCTGTAATGTACGTAGGCCTATATAGTGTTTCATGAGAAGCCGTTTTTAATTACTTCACAAAGGTAGTATATTTAGTTCAATAAAGGCAATTAATTTCAAATAATTAACTTATTTAAAAGTTCCTTTTCTTCAAAGATTTTCAGACCGAAAAAACATTTGGAGAACTGCGGTCACAACAATCCATTTCCTTCGAAGGCGTGGGGTAAACTGAAGCTTACGTCTGGCAGCTGCCGCGAGGAGTACTTCACTACCCGGGACTTCACGGGACTTCACTACTGTTATGTCTTGTCTGCTACACCGGCGCTGCTCAGAGTTGAGCTGAGGCCCAAACCCAGGGTGTGTGGCAAGAGGTACGTACATCGTAACTCGTGGCGCTCCGCCTCACAATTATCAAGTGTTCTCGTGTGCCGGCCTGCTGAGGGAGGGAGAAGGGAGAGAGGTGACCAGAAGAGGCTTGGGAGGAGAGAGAGAGGCGAGACAAAGGTAAAGAAGAGAGATATGCGAGTGAGTGTAGTGAGTGTTCACCATTTGAGCCTGTACCAACAGGAAATGCAAGGTTGACTCGGCTTGTTTGTTGGGTGTGTTTGCAGTTTCGGCCAACCATGGAGTCAGTGGTGTGACTCATGTTTTTGTGGTGAGAAATGTAGTGAATTGATTGGTGCTTCATGTCAGTTCCGTGGCAAATTATATTTTTTCAAGTTGTGACTTTTCCAACGGCAACTTCTGTCTACCTGTCATTCCCAGCGATGTTGGGGGACCTGTGGGGAATCGGGGTTTTGCAAGAGAGGTCAGAAATTAACAAAGTCCATCAAAAAATCTCTGAAAATATTTTGATGGCGGCGGAGGCGGCGAGCGTTGCTTTGTTATTGTTGAGTGTTCACTGTTTGTTGGTGTATTCACTACATTTAGCGGAAACCCCAAAGGCTGCCTAACCAAACCCAACATTGTAACCCAGGCGGCAGACCCCCACAAGGCTTACTAAATAAACACTAGCATTAAAACCTTGTAGCGGGGGCTGAACCCCCCAGGACTCCCTCCAAGAGTTACTCACCAAACCAAACATTATTACCTCCTAGAAGGGGTAAATTTTTACAATAACACGAACAGCTCACTTCTCGATGAAATCATTGTTTTTTCAGGTGGATTTTGACCTGTTTAGAATGAATGTGCACTTTGTTTCCCTCGCAAATACTTTTTTTTATTTTTTTTTACCCACACCCTCCAACTCTTACGGAAACACGATTTTGCTGGAAAAAAAAAAAAATTTTAATGTTAGATTTTGAATTGTTTTTATTAAATATGCACGTTTTTGTTGCGAATTTTTTTTTTTTTTTTTTTTTACACCACCCTCTCCTTTCCCTGTCTGTTGTGGAAACACAAGTTTGCTGTAAACTGAAGCATTTTTATTTTTTCTGGTATATTTTGACTGGTTTTAAATGAATATACAGTAACCTAACCTAACCTCATCAAACCTAACCAAACTTAACCAAGCCAAGCCTAACCTAACCAAAACCTAAACAAACCTAACATAACCTCACTGCAATGGCTGAGCTATGCATAGGAAGTCATTATCTTATTGGAATGTAAGAAGTGGCCGTGCACCTCTAGACAGAGAACACTGAAAACTTGCCAGTTTGGGTCCTCTCCTATTGGTTGGGCCAACTAGGTGAGTGTGCTCTGCATATATGTGTTTTTTATGTTATGGCTTATAGTGCCTGTAGGTTCACGTGAAGAGTATGGGAAGCACTGTTCAGCTTCCACCCATTAGCAGTGTATGAAATTTTATTTACAGTGGTACCAATCTTAGGGCCCATATCACCACCCAAGCTCATCTTTGTTTAAGGCAATTACACCTTCACCTAGAACCTGGGTATCGTGGTGACATGTAGCTAACTTTAAACCACTCCACAAATGACAAAGTGTCAAGACGGCACGTGGTGGAATTCAAACTTACACATGGACATCTGCCTGATCCCACACTCACTACCTTTTCCAATGTGCCACAGCCTCCCAGCATTTCCACTCATACTGTTCTTTAAGACAGGCTGGAGAGAAAAGTTTTTGATCCTGTCCACTTCTCTCCTCTGACCAACGGACTGACTGACTGCATCCTCTCTCTCACCATCGCAGTGTTGCATCTCTTGCTGTCTTCTACCACTATTTTCATGGCAGCTGCTCTCCATATCTAGATAACTGCATGCCTCTCGTCCCCATCCTCCCCCATCCCCCCACCACTACACTTTCTTCCTTCTCGCACCTCTAAGCTGTCCACCTCTCTGATGCAAGAATTTTGATGGCTGCCTTAGTTCTTTTAGTCCAGTTGTATCCGGTGTTCCGCAGGGAAGTGTTCTGGGACCTCTTCTTTTTATTATTTATACATCTGACATGTGGTGTGGGATTGAATCTAATATGGTTGCTTATGCTGATGACACCACTATATATGCGACAATTCCCCAGAGTCGCTAATGTACTCACTCAAGATGTTTCAAGGATTCTGTCATGGTGTGATCGGTGGGGTATGAAACTGAACCCGAGTAAATCCCATAGTATGGTTATTAGCAGATCAAGGACACCTTTCCCAGTTCACCCTGATATTGTTGTCAACGAAGTACCTATTCCTAATTGTTCGTCTCTGAAGTTACTCGGAGTCACCCTTGATCCCAAACTTACTTTTGAGTTGCACTTGCGTTCACTTGCATCATCAGTCTCATGTAAAGTTGGTTTGTTACGCAAATGTAGGCGGATATATTCCTCTGATGATATTGTAAGAAATTGCTTTTACTCTTTCATACTGCCTCATTTTGAATATTGTCACTCTGTGTGGATCTCTGCAGCAGAGTCTCACTTAAAGCTTTTAGATAGAGCATTCAACCAGATTAAATTTCTTCTTCCTAATCTTGAGATTAATCTTCGGCATCGTCGTTTGGTTGGATCATTGTCCTATTTCTTCAAAATCATGTCTAATTCCAACCACCCGTTGCATTGTCATTTGCCTGCCCTTCACTACCAGCACGTGCTACAAGACAATCCTTGATCATGAATGACCGTTCCTTGTCTGTGAATCGATGTAATACTTCACAATTTTCCCGGTGTTTTATCCCAGTATCTGCTAGACTCTGGAATACAATTCCCAACGAGATTGTTAATTCTAGTAACATTGAAGCATTTAAAAAACGTGTGAATACCTTTCTTCTCTCTGAACTCACTACCTCTTAGATCTCTACCAATCTTCCTATTCTGTTGTTCATTCCTGTTACTTCCTTTCACTTATCGGTGAGGTGCCGCCCACTGGGCCTTTGGGTTTATGCAGTTATGCTTTCCAGTGGGTCGCCTTCATTGACCTCATAATAATAATAATAATAATAATAATTAACCAGTACTCTGAGTCATTAATTCTTTTCTCTAGTACACTCTGGGACTCCCTGCCTGCTTCTGTGTTTCCACCTTCCTGGGACTTGAACTCTTTCAAGAGGAAGGCTCCAACATGTTTATCCTCTCAAGTTTGATTTTTCTCTTTGGCATTCACCTAGGGACTGACACTCAAGTGGGCTTTTTTTTTTTCAGAGAATTATTGTTGGCTGTGGCCAATGGCCAGTGGCTCTCAGTGTCCTCACTGTCACTGTTGTTGCAGGTACCCAGGCCAGCAGGTGCCCTGCTGGGCTCTGACGTGGCTCCATCCAGCTGCAGTGAAAGGGTGAGGCCAGGCAGCAGCATGAGTGAACAGCAGCAGCAGCAGCAGTCTGCCTTAGGTGTGGGGAAGTCCAGGCATGGTGGCAAGAATGACCTGGGGTCAGGCAGGTCCACCAACAGAGGAGAGAGAAAGTTTGTGTGTCAGCAGTGTGATAAAACTTTACATCCAGACATGGACTTAGACTACACACCATGACACACAGTGGTGTTAGAAATTATGAGTGTCTGCAATGTGGAAAGAAATTCACCCAAAAGAATAATCTCACCAGACACACCCTGACACACAGTGGTGCTAGAAATTATGAGTGTCTGGAATGTTGGAAGAAATTCACTAGAAAGGATCATCTCACCATACACACCCTGACACACAGTGGTGTTAAAAATTATGAGTGTCTGAAATGTGGGAAAAAATTCACCACAAAGTATGATCTTAGCACACACACCCGGATACATAGTGGTGTTAAGAATTATGAGTGTCTGGAATGTGGCAAGAAATTCACCACAAAGTCTGAACTCACCAAACACACCGTGACACACAGTGGTGTTAAAAACCATGAATGTGAGGAGTGTGACAAGAAATTCTTCACTGTTGGTGCTCTCAACAAACATGCCTTCAGACACACTGGCTTGAGGGAGTTCAAGTGTGATGTTTGTGGCAAGTGTTTCAAGACTAAAGGTGAAATTGCCCAGCATGTGAAGATCCACTTTTGAGGTGGTGTATTGTGTGGACCAGTGGGGCCACACCCACACCTATGGGAATGTGTGGTGGTGGTGGTGGTGGGCAGTGTGCTTCTTTCATTTCCTTTTTTTCTCGCCTGTTGCCTCTTTCCGACCCTGGCCTGACTTTCCAGCCTTTGCTCCTCGGCACAGCCAGATGAAGCACGCCTCCAGTGAGAACCGGTCTCCCGAGGGTGTCATCAAGGCTCTCCATCTCCAGCAGGACATGGCGGGGTCAAGATAGCAGACAAGCAAGGAAGTAAGTAAGTGCAAGTAAGAGTGAAAACATAAGTGGTGGAGGTGATTGGAGTAGTAATACCTTATTCCATTACCTAACCTGGCAGTGCAAGTACCATGTCAGAATCAAAACTAAGGAGATTGTCAGTCAACAATGGCTTTCCGCTGACCATCCTGGTGAACTAGACTTCAACTATGCTATCTTCCATGACCTAGAGCAACTGGTGCAACACCCTACTCATATTCCTGACCGTCTTAGAGACATGCCCAACATTCTTGATCTCTTCCTCACCTCTAATCCTGCTTATGCTGTCACACTTTCATTTCTGTTGGGCTCCTCTGATCATCAAACTAAACTTTTTGCCCCATCCATTCCTACACTGATGATACCACCCTACATCCTTTCAGAGATGACCAACCCTTCAGGAAGTCAACAGATCACGCAGGGACGCCACAGAATGCCTGACTTCCGATCTTTCTAAGATTTCCGATTGGGGTAGAGAAAATTTAGTAGTTTTCGATGCCTCAAAAACTCAATTCCTCCATCTATCAACTCGACACAACCTTCCAGACAACTATCCCCTCTTTTTCAATGACACTGTCTCCCTCTTCCACAATGAATATCCTCTGTCTGTCCTTTGCTCATAATCCTAACTGTAAACTTCACATCTCATCTCTTGCTAAAATAGCTTCTATGAAGTTAGGCATTCTGTGGCGTCTTCGCCAGTTTTTCTTGCCCCTCCAAATGCTAACTCTGTACAAGGGCCTTATCTGCCCATGTATGAAATACTCTTCACATGTTTGGGAGGGTTCCATTCACACAATTTTGCTAGATAGGGTGGAATCAAAAGCTTGTTGTCTCATCAACTCCCCTCCTCTAACTGACTGTTTTCAGCCTCTTTCTCACTGCCGAAATGTTGCATCTCTTGCTATCTTTAAAAACTTATCTCTATTTTCATTGTAACTGTTCTACTGATCTTGCTAACTGCATACCTCCCTTCCTCCTGTGGCCTCACTGCACAAGGCTTTCTTCTTCCTCTCATCCCTAACCCAAGAGTTAACCAGTACTCTCATTCATTCATACCTTTCATTGGTAAAGCCTGAAACTCCCTTCCTGCATCTGTATTTCCTACTTCCTACGACTTGTCTTCTCTTAAGGATGAGGTATTGAGGCATTTGCTCCCTAATTTTGGCTGACGCTTTTCTTCCTTGTAGAGAACCAGCACTCAAGTTGGCTGTCCCACCCCCACCTTTTTTTTTTTTTTTTTTTTTTTTTTTTTTTTTTTTTTTGCTGGCCCTCTTTCCTACATAAAAGATTAGATACACTTTTTAAAAGACACAGACAGACCAACCAACCGACCGATTGACCAACCAACACTTAGGGCAATTTCCCCTTGACCACTCAGGGCGTGGAGGTGTGAGGTGTGCGGTGTGAGGCTGCAGGGATGAGAAGACCATGCATGGTGCTGGCTGGCTGTGAGAAGCCTAAAGGACTGTGGTGGTGGTGGTGAGTGTAAGAGGAAGGACGTGGTGGTGAAGGTCAGCGTTCCAGTGTGTGCAGTGTGTGTCCTGTCAGTGTGGCTGATACATGATGCATAGTGTGTACTGGGCTCCTGGAAGGGTGTTCAGTGAAAGATACATAGATACAGGATTGTATATGTATGAATGTATGTAGTGCTTGTATAACAGCAGGATATGGTCTGAGAGGACACACATAGCCCAGGCCAGCACCCTAGCCTCCCATCACTGTATGTGTCACCACTCAGTGTGTGTGTTGTGTTGAAGATAATGTATTAATGAATGCTTTTGTTTCAGGACGTTGGTGTGTGTTGGATGCCTGCGTGACTCCATGCTACGCTGGCCTGCCACACCACAGGATACATTGATGATAGTGTCACCTCAGCACACACTACACTGTTGTCATGTGTGGCAGTGCCTGTAAGGACAGCACACCCCTCCACCAACACCACTGCTGTGTGTGGGTATGTCTATATATAACATCCCATCCCATATTTGATGGCATATAGGATGCACATGTGCATGTAAGATCTATCCCCGTTTGAGCGGGTGGAATTCAGGTTTAGCATATATTGTTACAATACATGTCATCAAGTTCTGCCAGTGTGGGGTGTGGTGGCTCTCTCTCTCTCTCTCTTTCTCTCTCTCTCTCTCTCTCTCTCTCTCTCTCTTCTGAGAATATAAGAATGTGAAAATTAGGGAAATGAAAATAAGGGAAGCTGCCTTTAAAGGACCTATTTCTTCCTTAGTTTTCCTCTTGTGTTAGTTGTGTACATGATTAGTCTTTACCTGGCTGGCTGCCTTCAACTCATAATTGCTTGTAACTTTCCTCATTAACCTCTTTCAATTGTTCTTTATACTGTGGCCTTAAAACCTCATCTCCTGTCTCTAATCTCTTGAATTAATCTATATGTACGTAATTCTCTTTTGTCCTATTTATGTATCTGTCACCATGCACTTCCTTTGTGATCGTACTGTTCTCTATGGGATGTTAGCTACCTTGCCTGTATGTCATTTACAGTGTTAGTACACCTCACCAGCATTTATCCACTGTAATCCCCCTACCTCCCCTTCTCAATCTCCACCCTCACTATGACCTCACTTAGCATTCTCTCACCCTCAGTCCATTTTTCTCCTCTTCTCCCTGTTCTTAGCTCTGACCCAGCCTTCTCTCCCTCACCTCCATTCTGGGCCCTCACCTCACCCTCCTTCCCTGCCCCTTGCCTTGACCCTGATCTTGATGTCACAGGTGGCTCAGGATCACTCCACTGCCAGGCCTTTGGATCAGCAACTACTGTACAGAACATAGAAATTGGAAAAAGGAAGGCAGTATTCTGTTCACTAGTTATCCGTACGTCTTGCATGCCCTGATTTCTCGACAAACACAGCCTCAATCATCCTTCCACTTGTCCCTTTACACTGTCCCAGCAGCAACACCATCCATTCCCATCCTGTCTTCTACTCTTTCATCCCTATTATGCCCAAATTCAGTCATTCACTTGCATCCTCTCCCCCATGTCACACATCCGGCACACCTTACTATGGGATTCAGACCACCTGTAGTTCCCTGCATTCACATCCATACACTGTGCCATGGCTCAGAAGAGAAGATCCCAGGCTGCCATCATACCACCCCTCAAACATTGGGGCCTCCTTTTCCTTGTACCTTATTCCAGAGTACCAATTCTTTTTAAACCATTTCATTCTTCTACTTTTTTGTGTGTGGAGGTGTTGCCACAAGCCTCCTCCTAAACCTCGCCACCCAGTTGCACACTGAGACACTGACACCAAGTAACTGAAATTTATTTAGTTTGGTGTCCTGCTTTCTTCTATCCAGCAATCTAGGCAACAGTTTCTTGCATCAAGTGCTTATTATGTATCCATGACTGGGTCACAGGGTGTGGCAATGTCAAGACACCTGGGTGGGTGAAAATGCAGTGTATGTCAGGAAGAATCACTAAAATCCACCTCACACACTGTGCCACATGTGCAACTGAGGAGACAGAAATGGTATGTGGGGATTTCAGACTAAGCTCTGCCCACTCCCAGAGACATATTCTTTTGTCTTGCTAAATTCATATTATACATGAGAGCGATTCTTTCGTCATAAAAGTACACTGCTTTCATGAGGGTGGCTTACTCTTACAACAAGCATTGTACATCCCTGCCTAACTTCTCTCTCACTCTTCACCCAGTCTGTATTTAGCTCTGGTGTCAACATACATGCTACACACTATGTTGATTATCTTTGCACTCAGCCCAGTCTTTCCAAAGTCTCTGCCTAACTTTTTTCTGTCCACCTTGTAGGCTTTCTCTATTCTTAGAAAAAAACCTAAATATAGTTTATCTCCCTCCTTTTTTTTTCCTGTCAATCATTTCATTCACCACAAACATGTTACTGTCAGCTCTCCTGTCCACACTGAAACCATTCTCCAATTCGTTCAAACCATTTTACACAGCCTCTTTCAACACTGCACTGAACACTTTACCTAATGTATTTACTAATGCAATCAGCCCATAATTCTACAACTCATTCTTACTCTTGTATCCTTCCTTATGCAACAGAGTCATCCTACAATCATTCCACATTCTTGGCACTCTCTTCTCCCAAACCTGGTTAACCCCTTCAGTAGCATGATGCATTTTTATATTAATTCTGGTTACTATTTGGTGGTTTTATACAGTTTCAGAAACTTATGTGGGGATTAAAAATAGTGAAGACTTTAGCCATTAATGTTCTGACTTCCATAGACCCTTCCTAATGTCAATAAAATAGTCTCGTCATACACAAAAGGTAAAAAATGCATCCCAGTATTGAAGGTGTTAAATACTTCTATGTCATCCTGTCAGTCAACCTCCCCACTATTTTTATTCATCTCAAACAATATCTCATCTGGCCCTGCTGTTTTCCCATTCTGAGTTTTCACACATCTCTCCACCTTCTCCCTGCTGATTCTCATTCATTTTATCTGCATTCATTCTCTCCATTGTCACACATCCTGCTCTCACACCACCACCTATATCTTCTCAGAACTGTCTGATTGCCTTCCTGATTCCTTCCTTCTGTATTATAACTTCACACAGACACCTTCCACCTTCCTGCCCTCCTACAAATAAAACTTCATTTTGTACTTACTTTCACTGTGATTGTTCTAACCTAGCTCACCACCACCAACATGTACCTGGGTAAGTGCTTCCTCCCTAGTGGTCACAATTAAGTCTACAATACTGTCGCCCTGGGTGGATTGTAATATTATCCACGTTTTTTAAAATTATCTCATCCTAACTACCACTGCCTCTCTCTCTCTCTCTCTCTCTCTCTCTCTCTCTCTCTCTCTCTCTCTCTCTCTCTCTCTCTCTCTCTCTCTCTCTCTCTCTCTCTCTCTCTCTCTCATTCTAAAATTCTCTGCTCTGACCACAATGGTTTTTCAAGGCCACAGAGATGAATAGCAGGATTTTCAATTGGTGTTTCTCCAGTTAATAATGCAGAAATCTTGTTACTCTGCCTCTAGAACTGTAAAGACACCTTAAAAACTTGTGTAAATTTAGATAAAGCCTTTTGAAATAGTGGAGGAAAAGCACAGAAGTGTTTGAGAATACCAACCTTTGTGTAAGATACCTCTCTCTACCAGCCCTTCTTGTCCACTGCATGACAGCATTCACTACAGCAGCAGTCATAGTGGTGGTGGCAGCATCTCACCACCAGCTGTGTTATAAAGCCACCAACAGTTCAGTGGTAGTGTTTGAGATGTGAGTTTCCTTAGTCAGTTGTGATTTGTAGTGCCTTGGTGGTTGCAATAGTGGTGTAGTGTCATCACCAGTGCCCCATCAGGATTGGATCGCCACATGTATGGTTTAGAAATGGATCTTCGTTCAGTGGTGGTGGTGGTTGTGGTCAGACTCGGCCATATTAAAAAACAACTTGGTCTCACTACCACAATTTCCCAAGGCCAAAGAGACAACTAGCTGGATTTTTGAGACAGTTTCTCTATGATAAACCAGGAGTGTTGCCAATCCATCACCAGAACCATAAAAATGCTCTTTATAAAAACATGATAATCTTCAATTAGAGACTTTGGAAAGCAGTGATAGTAAGAGCAAAGCATTTAAAGGTACAGCCCTATTTTTCTTCATCAAAGTTGTCAATGAAAAAAAAAAAAAAAAAAAAAAGAAATCTTGTTAATAAAAATGAAATAAGCTTTATTTGATTTTTTTTTCTTTCAATTTCTTTACTTACAAATGAAAAAATAGAATATAAAACTAAAGTGAAAACTGAAAATAAGAAATAAACTTCATTTCTTTACTAATAAAAAGCAAAAATTTACAATGCAACAAAGTACATTAATGTTTGTGGACACTTCCTCCAATAAATATACAATAAAGCAGCACGTTTGAATACTTAATTCATTTACCTTCATTGTGAGAGATTGGAAGGGAGGGAACAATTGAAGAAGGGAGGGAGAGGAAGAGGTAAAAGCTTGGTAGTGGAGGAGAGGAGAAGGAAATGAAGGAGCTTGAAGAGCAGAGAGAAGAAATGGAACAGAATTGAAGAGAGAGAGAGAGATTTACTCCACATCTATCTGAAATTAGCTCAAATCTTCCTATTCTCAGTAACTGTTGAACCCTGTCAATTTAACTCTCGTAGATTTCACACCAGGATTAACCTCACTAGAGAAAACAAATTAATTTAAGGGAAGACTCTATTAACTTCAACACTTGATTAAATTGTTTGGAAAAAGATACCAGTTTTTTTTTTTTTTTATTGTAACTATGAAGCTGAAAACCACAATAATTCTTTCTCTATATAAACTATTAGGCATTCTCTTAAAGAACATGTCCCGTCCGCTCTTCTTGATTCCCAACTCTCTCTTCGCAGCTGATCTGACACCACATTCATGAAGCCACGCTATTGGTCAACAAGGGTGGGAGAGAGAAGAGAAGGAGAAGGAAGTGAAGATTAAAATACAAGATAGAAAGAAGAAATGGATGATAAATGGAGGAAATGGAAATAAAACAAGATACATGGGAATAACAAAGGAATAACACAAGAGATAGAAAGAAAACGAATAAAAAAAAAAAAAAATGGGCTTATCAGACTAGCCATGTACTCTTGAAAACACCATTAAAGACCCATTATAGGCTATCATATACACAAATTACTTACAGAATACCATTAACGTTTAAGAACAGCAGTAATGGTAGTGGTGGTGGTGGTGTCTGTGTAGTGATGGCTTGGTGGTGTTGAAGGTGCAAGATAGAGCCACACTCTTCCTTCATCTCTGCACCACCAAAGCGAACCGACATGATGAGCACTGAAATGAAAGAGACCTATAAACTTGCTAGCATTTCTTTCACATCAAGATTCCCTTCAGTACTTGGACGCGTTTTTTTTTTTTTTTTTTTACCATATTTTGTGTAGACCATTTTATTGACATTAGGAAGGGTCAATGGAGAAGATTAATGGCCACAGTATTCACTATTCTAATTAAGTTTTATGTACTATTAGACATTAGGAAGGGTCTATGGAGGTCAGAAGATTAACGGGCCCAATCTTCACTGTTTTAATTGAGTATTTTGTGTGTTAAACCATTTTATTGACATCAGGAAGGGTCTTGGAGGTCAGAAGATTAATGGCCTCAGTCTTTACTATTTTGAATCCTTACACGAGTTTCTTGAAGCTGTACAGAATCATCAAACAGTAACCAGAATGAGTATGAAGACACGTCCTAGTAACTGAAAAATGGACAAACTGATTAGAAGCACTAACACTATACCACCCATCCAACAAACACACACACACACACACACACACAGCCGCTGCTTCAATACAGTAATGCCACACAGGGCACCCTTTGGAACACACCATAAGGCCGAAGCTGCATTGAGAACAAGAAGGCAGGTGAGAGAGGAGACTAAGGTGAGCGAGAGAAGTGGTGTAATATTGAGAGGCCATATTAGAAGAAATTTCAGACGAGTTTCTATGGCAACATACTTCACCCGTGTTAATTTGACACTTAAGTAATATGAGAGGCATGTGCTATTAGGTGGGCTAATAGTATTAACTGTAGTAGTGGTGGTGGCAGTGGTGGTGATAAACAGTACTATTATGTTACTGTACGTAGGGTTTACATTCAGGTTCAGGTTGTTGTTGGGAGAGATGCCTTTGCATCGGCAATCTCAACTCCCTATGGCGTGAGTGACACCCTGAGGCTATAGAGTCAAGAACCGCACTCAAACAAGTGCGCATCAACATGATGCCTCATAAAACATTAAATACTAATGCATAAATGCTTTACATATGTTTTTGTGCACATCAAAAATGCTAAACATTTATCAAGAGTAACACAGCTCCAAGCAGCCTATCGGTGACCAAAGACCTTCCGAGGCCCTCCTCAAGATGAAAGCATTAGTAAGACTTCCCCCAGCAGCTAACGGATCAGACAGAACCAGACCACTACCCACTGCCTAACATCGCCGATGTCACCTCCTTCCTCCATGGCACCAAGATCTTCTCTAAGCTTGACCTACTGAAAGGGTACCAGTGCAAACAGATGACATCCCAAAAACCGCCATCACCACGCCCTTTGGTACATTTACCTTCGAGATGACAAGACCACTGGCCGCAGCAGCTGCATGGAAGGAGTGAAGATAATGCTGGAGGTCATCTGGAAAGTGAGAATGAATGCAGACATCATCGGCATAACACGTGACTGTAATTCCTGGAGTGTCAGGCAAGAGGGAGATCAAACGGTGCATACAGGTGTTAAATTAAAAAGGACTCGGTACTCCTCCCTGCAGAGTCCCCAAATTAAAACTCTTGGTGGAACTGTAGGCCTCTTTGAGACCCGAGACTTTCTGTTGCTTAAATATGCCCGTATCCACTTCAATACTCGCCTTTTGATGCCAAACTCTACCAACTAGTCAAGAATTATATCCCGGTTTGCAGTGTCGAACGCGCTCTTGAGGTCGATGAAGGTAACTATACTGCTGGAGGAGAGGCGCGTGTATAGCTCAGCCAGGCAGTGGCGGGTGCTGCGCTGTGGCAGGAAGCCGAACAGTCGAGACGAGAGTACATCTTCCAGCCGGTACAGGAGACTGGGCAGCAGTACTTTGCTGAAACATGATGTTAATGAAACTGACCTGAAATTTGTGGGTACTTGGTTTGGGGATGGGGATGATCGTACTCTTGGTCCAGGAAGCAGACACAGATCCCTGACGGTAGCAAAGATTATATAGCTGCAGTAGAGGATTTCCAGGCACTCGATGCAGCAATCTGAGGACAGAATAAGTTGTGCCATCATCCCCTGGTGTTGTGGCTTTACCTCTAGCAAGAGCCCGGCGCAGTTCGTCCTATGTGATGAGTGTGTCTTTATCATCATCTTTGTCCAGCAATGCCTGCATCAGACGGACGGCTCGGTAGTCTTCCCTGACAGAAAGCGCTTCCTGGACATCTTCAGGGAGACTGCTGACACTAGACTGGGCAGCCCAGACATCAAGGAGTTCCTGAGCGTACTCACCCGGATTGTGATGAAGCGCACTGGCAGGCTTCATTTTGATGACCCTCCTAATCAGCTGCCACATGGTTCCCACACTCGTCTGATGGTTGATGTTGTCAGTGAGCTTCTTCCAAGAGTCCGTCCTCGCACATTTCTGGAGACCTACCATTTCATCCCTGGAGACTTCATACTGGCGCAGATTCTCAGCTGTTGGATCTTGTTGGAACCGTAGACCAGCTTCCACTGCTGTCCTCTCAGCTTGAAGAATGTACTCATCAAGAGTCCAGGAAAAGGCTCTCTGTGGTCACTTGGATGTGAGGCCTAGAAACATATAGATTATAGAAATCATGTGTAGCTTTCACAAGTGAAGAATACAGCGAGTCTGGAGACCGGAGATCAAACTGTGGAAGATAGGCTGTCATATAGGCTATGTATGGACGATGGTGGACAGATTCTGGACCTGCTGGCAGAGAGTAGTGAAACTTGAGGGCAACGTGATCCGAGAAGAGACAAGGGATGGAAGAACAGTTGACACGGGTTGCCGCCAGACCAGACGTGAAGAGGTGATCGAGCGTCCCTCCTCGAGCATGCGTCGCTCCACCAGTAGGCCAGCGTGTGAGGTGGTTACTACGTACGTACTGGAGAAGACGGCGTCCATTGGTGTTAGGTGTTGAGGCGGCGTCACTAAATTCCTGATGACGAGCATTAAAGTCACCCATGTAAAGCATTCCTTGACCTGCTGGTGGTGAAAAAGAAGCAGTGACTAGGACGGCAGGAGCACAATAAACATTACATATTTGTATCTGACCAGCTCCAAGAGTTAATTAAAAAAGCTGAAAAGTAGTGTCAACGTCAGTAGAACAACGTAGTAGTTTATGTTGTACGGATGAGTGGAGGTAAGTAATAAGCCCATTTCTTGCGTGGTGGACATAGGAGACATAGCTTGTCAACACAGGAGCCTCTCTGTCGTGTCGAGGCCCTCCTATGAATGAAGATAACTTGTGGGTGGAAGCGATACACATAACTCTGAAGGGTAGCAAGCTTGTCAAAGGCGGGTTATTCCACATGCATTCCAAGATATGATATCTAATGAAACCCTATTGTCGAAGAGCATGTTTTTTTAATTTACGAGTGTCTGAGAGAGGACGAGTGGTAATCTGAGAAACGGTACGAGAGGGACTAAAGGCACTGCTAAATTAATCAATGCGTGACTCTTAATTTACCAAACCTTTCCTGTGTTGCTGAGATGGAAGTGAGGACCGTTTGTTGTGCGTCCACCAGCAAGGTGAGCCGTTCCTCCACGCTGGCTTGATTGGTGATAAGGCTGGCCAGTCGAGCTTCAATGGTGTCCAGACGCGCTTCAAGGGAGTTACAGCGAGTCTTCAATTCATCCACAACGCTGCGAAGAGCTTGTACCTGTGGTGGTGAAGTGGTAGCAGTTGAACCTGATGGTCCATCAGCAGATGCTTGCGTGGATAGCGTGGGCCGAGAGAGTGACGATGATGGAACTGGTGGTGGGCGTCTTGAGCAACCGTGTCACACACTGACACCAGGCTCCTGGCAACGAGGACAGCGCCATTTGGAAGTGAGTTCTATTGGAGGCGATGTTGGTCGCTCAGCTCGTCCCTCCGCAGCGGGCGACGGTAGTAGTGGGGGACCACGGTGCGGGCAGCTGCGGCAGTCGTGAGGCTTTGAACACCAGGCACAGCGCTCTGAAGCAACACAGTATCGGGATATATGACCGACTCTCCAACATCTGTAACACGTTGGTTGGTCATTATCCAATTTACGGATCTCGCCGAGGAGACATAGCATATATATATATATATATATATATATATATATATATATATATATATATATATATATATATATATATATATATATATATATATATATATATATATATATATATATATATATATATATATATATATATATATATATATATATATATATATATATATATAAAATGTTTTAATGTGTTTACGTTAATATTCCTCCTCCTCCTCCTCCTCTTTTGTTAACTAAGTAAATCTAAAACCTTATGTCTTTAAAATTTTCTAATGCACGAGGGGAAACTGGCGCAGGGCAACAAACAATATAAAAAAAATGGCCCACTGGATTGCCAGTTCCCTTAAAGACCGAGTGTGTGTGTGTGTGTGTGTGTGTGTGTGTGTGTGTGGGGTGCAAGCCTGTGGAGAAAAGAGAGAGAGAGAGAAACAGAGCTTAGAAATGGCCTCAAAATTGCTAAGTAAAAAAAAAAAGTCCTAATGAGTCTCGCTTAGCTAGCAGCGGCTCACCACCAATCTCAAGGGAAAGGTCTGCAGGAATTCAGTGAGGCAATCTCTGGCCCGAAAACAGCTGCCACCCGGTAAACCCTTCCCTCTTCCTCTCTCCCACCATTTTAATCTATAGAAATATGACATTTTCTAAAGTTATTAATTGATAGAAGCTAACATTCCGGATATCTGAATAATTTCTAGAAGTCTCCCCTGGACGCAGATTTCAACACGTGAATTCCGAACATGTCTGGAAAAGTCTGGACGTACGACAACCCTGACCTAAACAGTGGTCCGATCCTTCTGCTTGGCGTCTTCCCACAGTCGTACGCGCTATTAGGTTGACAACACCCTCACAAAATACAGTCTAAGATTTTGAGACTTAAATTTTTGGTGTTGCTTGAGGTGAAAAAAAATTGTGTGTAGTAGTAGCATTAGCAACAGCAGCCGCAGCAGCAATAGCAACAACAGTAGCAGTAATAGTAGTAGGAGTAGTAGCAGTAGTAGTAATAGCAGTAGTAGTAGTAGTAGTAGTAGTTGAAGCAGATCCACAAGTAATAATAATAACACCAACAACACTAACAAGAATAAAAAAAAAAAAAAACCGACCAACAAAGAAGTACTGCCACTCATTATAAGATCAATAACGCCACAGTGAGTGACCGCGCCAGCTACACGAGGCGAGCGACACGATACAGACCCACAAAGAAGACGAGGCGGTCCTGCACGTCACCGCTACAGGGAAGGCCGCCTTCTTACTGTCACCTCTTCACCTCAACCTCTACTGCCTTGAACACCTGGATAATGCACTGAACGACACACAAGTACAGTACACCTAACCAAACCGTAATGATAACCTCACTTGCCTACGTGTGTATGTGTGTATGTGTGTGTGTGTGTGTATTTACCTAGTTTTACAATATTGTACAGGGTTCGAGCGGGGTTCATAGTGTCCTGTCTCCTTACCTCCACTTACCTAATTTTACTTTAAATCTATGCATATCATGTCCTGTAATAACTTCATACTTCAATGTATTCCACTATTCCACCGTTCTATGTGGAAAACTGTATTTCCAATATCCTTCACGCACTGCCTCTTCCTTATCTTCTCTCCATCTCATTTTTTCCTTGCAGTTTTTTCTGTCACCGTCACCAGGTCTTGCTTGTCTATCTTTTCAATGCTATTAACTATATTTTATAGAATGTTATTAGGTTTCCTTTTCTTTTCTATCTTGTAAGGTTGGCAGTTTCATTTCCTTCAGCCTCTTCTTCACATGTTAGGTCCTTTAGTTCCGGAACCATCTTTGTAGCTACCCTCTGGATCTGTTCTAATCTTCTTATATCCTTTTTCAAGCTCTGTGACCACACCACTGCTCCATATTCCAACTTTGGACGTATCATACTCGTAATAATGTTTTTCATCATATCCTTGTGTGTGTGTGTGTGTGTGTGTGTGTGTGTGTGTGTGTGTGTGTGTGTGTGTGTGGTATTGTAAGGACTTTTCTTTTCACATCAATGGTTGACTTTTCGTTTCCTCCTTTTTATCATCCTCCTCCTAGTTGGCGAGCGCTCCCTCTTACTCTTCACTTCGCCTCACACTCCTTTTTTCGTGCCATTCTCTTTCATTCGACACACGCACTTGATCCAGTCAACCAGCCAGCCAGTAGCTAGTCAATCAGTCAGTCAGTCAGTGAGTCAGCCAGTTAGCAAGTCAGCCACTCAGTAAATCAGAAGTTTATAACGAAAGAAATATCAGCGTAAAAGCCGGATTGTGGATTCTTTCAAGACACAAAGAAACAAAAGAAACGGCACAACCGTTGCAACTTTGTCCATCTCACGTCGAGGAAATAAGAAAACACGATGACGCTAATAATGTTCATATTTGAAAGAAAATTAAAGAAACAATCTAAACGTTTGATATTTTGCATTACCACGAGAAAAAAGAAAAACATATGGAAATAAGGAAAATTGTACTGATACCTGAACGTCACGAGGCAATATTGGAGTATAAAGCGCACCATGGAGGTGGGAGGTGGGTAAGCGGTGGCCCACCAAGGAGGAGCAAAACTCGCTACAAAAAGGAAAAAAAAAAAAAAAAGGAAGAAAAAAAAATCAACTCTAAGTTTTCATATAATAAAGCAAAGTATGGTAAATGTGTATATACTATTGTCCACTTAAAAATATTTGAACTATCGAATCCCATAGCATATACACACCTTAGCTCAAGAGAGACACACTGTATACTAGTCAGTCTATCAGTCAGTCAGTCGGTCAGTCATTCTGCCAGACAGACGGTCAATCTATCAGCCAGACAGTCAGTCATTCAATCAGCCAGACTACAAGACTGTCATTCTATAAGCCAGAGTCAGTTAGTCACTCAGTCACTTACTCAGTCAATATGTCTGCCAGACAGTCAATTTATCAAGCAGACAGTGAGTGAGTCAGTTAGTTAGTCATTCAGCCAGTCAGTCAATCTATCAGCCTCACAGTCAGTCAGTCAGTCACTCACTCACTCAGTCAAGCTGTTAGCCAGACAGTCAATCTATCAAGTAGACAGTCAGTCAGTCAGTCAGTTAGTCATTCAGCCAGTCAGTCAATCTATCAGCCTGACAGTTAGTCAGTCAGTCAGTCAATCTATCAGCCAGCCAGCCGGCCAGTCAGTCAATCCATCAGCCAGTCTGTAAGTTAGTCCATCAGAAAAAGATGACATTACCTTTGAATATTCAATACCAACACAGAATACACTGACAAACAAACCAACACACCTCCACCAACACCTTGCAATACAGACACACCATTTGTACACACCCGCCACCGCTCGTCACTCGGTAGGTCCCGTGGTATGGCGAGCTTAGGTTAGGTTAGGTCATTCTGGGCGGCGGAATAACATTCCAAGACATGTTTGTGTCCGTGGTGGAGAGAGGAACTGGTGGTGATGGTGGTGGTGGTGGTGGAGAGGATACAGGTGGGTGAGTTAGTGAGCAAGGAGCAATATTTCTCTCTCTCTCTCTCTCTCTCTTTCCGGACGTCGCTTTGTGTGCTTACAGATTTATGAGCGACGTGGAAAATTCTGGTGAGCGATGACAAGACTGATTGCGTGACTCGCTCGTTCTTGGTGACTGACGCGTTCATTCCTTCACGACGGCAAAATAACACATGCTACAGTGACCGGCGTGGCGAGTGAAGGGAAATGTTGCAATTGTTAATGATGTTATTAGAAATGTTAGGAGTAATGTTGTTAGTCTGGATTCTTTTATACTTCTTATTCGTAGTTTGGTACTTTTAATTTATTTTAATTTAATTCAATCTTTGGTTTTATTACCGGTTGGCAATAGCATTTATTTGTCCATTTATTTTTTTATCATCATCATTATTGTAACTTTCATTCATGATTTCGTTTTGTGTAAATTCAGACTTAGACGTTCGTTTTTTTTTTACGTGTATATATTCTTAATGGGGGTTAATATTATATAAGAAGATTATTTTAAATCGGTCTAATTAGTTATTTATCATTATTTTTATTTAGATTATCAATTGATGGTGGAGAAAACACAGACTCTGATGACCAGACAATGAACAAGTATTACATTCCCTCACCTTGGCCAAACATTGACAAAGCATTCTGTTGCCAAGTAGTGATTTACCAGTCCACCAAACATTGACCAAGAACGTATTCACTGAACAGTCCCTAATACGTTCAACACCAGCATGACCTCCAGCACCAAATGAATTGAAGGCAATATATCAAAGCAATGCTACAAATAATACCAGGGTGCGTATGAAGTGCAGGAAAAGACCAAATATGTTAAACTAGGATTCAAAGGCGTCAATAGATTACCACTTATTCTCCTTTCACCGTTTGCCCAGAGTGAGGGTTGACGCCATGCATGTATCCGTGTCTCCTCCAGTGGTTTGTGTACCTTACCTCTTCTCCTGTGATTCCACCACAGTTACATCTCTCCACCAAAACACACTCGCCATACAGCTGAGAGTGTTTGCACGAAGGAATACGTAAGAGGAAGACAAACCCCAACAGAACCCGAGATCCCTACACGGCTATTTGTAGAACTAACCTCCACTAACTACCAGTATAAGAAACGGAACAGCAATGTCAAAGGCTGGTGCGAAAAGAATAGCAACTATGTGACAGTAAAAAGTGTGTTCCCCCTTCCAGTAATGCAGATATCTTGTCAAATTATTGTTAAAACTTAAAGAAAAAACACCTTGAAAGTAAGATTGACTTTAATTAAATACACCTAACTTTTCAAAAATAGTAGAGCTATGGAAAGTGTTTCAGAATATCGTCCACAAAGTCAAGAGAAGCAAAAGTGAAGTGGTGTGGGCGTATGGAGGAGGACAGTCTCATGAAGGAAGCAGTGAGGCAGACGGTCCACTCAAAGATCCACCGGCAGACAGGAACAAGAGAGTGAAAGGGCCATTCCATACCGGAGACGACGCACACGACGCACGAGGCGCGAAGCCGCGTGGCTTAAAATCGCGTATTTCCAATAGGAGTGTTCACACCGGATGCGAAACTTTGGGCCAGATGCCACCCACACCGCGCGCATCGATTCTAAGATTGCCGGGCAGGTGACCTTTCTTGCCATAGCATCGATGGGTCATGCGCCTTGGGACTCCCGCCTTTGTGCTCTCGTCTCCAGAGACCCACACCTTTTTTTGACCGCACTGACTTGACAGCTTACTCCTCAACTCTCTCCCACTCATTCACTCACTGTCCTTCTCTGTGAACTGATGAATGTCCTGTAGTTGGTGCCTTGCTTCTTAATATCTTGTTCACTGAATGATGGAACTTCAGAGAACTGAGTTGGAGTCAGTCTGAAATGCTATCCAAATTTCTCTCATCCATTTCTAGCTCTTAAACAAGATGATGATAGTCACCACATTCCAGTCGTTTCATATTTGCTTGATGTATCCTATTCCTTTACCTCTTATTATTCAAAGCTAAGGATAACATTGTTAACTCCTCTTCTTCCATCTCCTCGTCCTTCTTCTCCACGTAAAGAACTGTCAAGTACTCGTAATCCAGCCTCTACCACAGCGAACGCCTCGTCAAACATCGCGCCCGTTGTGAACATACTCATAACAATCAAAGTCAGCCCGACTCTCCTGCGTCGTGTGCCTCGTCTCCGGTGTGAAAAGGCCTTGATAATGGAGAGAAAGAGACATGGGGATTATGGGGCTGGTAGACGGTGTTACGGCCCGCCCGTAACATATTCACTACCATCACCTCCTCCGCTTGCTACCTCGTTCGCCACCTCTCCACCTCCCGTCCACGTCACCGTCTCATGAATCCTCCACGTCACTGTCTCATGAACCCTCCACGTCACCGTGTCATGAAGCCCCGCTACTGTCCCGAAGTTGGATTCACGCGGCCCCATTCGACTCAAGCAGAAGTGTTAAGCGAGCTCCCTGATTTCTGGAAGTCAGTTGAGGTCAAGGCCTCAACCAGTGAACACTATGCCTCTTGGACTACCGTGAGATCCACCTCACCCAGCACTTCACCACTGCGACACCTCATAAGTATCACTTTCCCTCGTCCCGTTTTTTCCACATTGCCTCCATATAGGATTAGTATTATTGTTAGGTATTGTTAAGTTGGGTTCTTTATTGTTATATTTATTTATGTGTTATATCTATATATGTATGTCAGTTTCATGTGTTTCATGTTATATCTATGTGTATGTCAGTTTCATGTTATATCTATATCTGTATGTCAGTTTCATTGTTATTGGGTTATTAAATAGCTTCTTGAGTGCCCCCTTTGCATATCCTCACCAGTTGAACCTGCAGTGTTTTTTTTTTTTTTTGTTATTGTTCACCGGCTCCCGGATGCCAATCTTACCCATTTAACCGGTGAACGTAACAAGGGAAAGAGAGGGGAACACAAATGTTTTGCTCGTGACAACATACAGGAAGGGAAGACTCCATATGAGATAAAACATGATAAAGGGGCACAGAAGATCGTTTACTTATGAAAAGTGTCCATTTATAGATAATGCCACGACACAGTCGGGAATACAGAGTTTGCATTGATAATAATTTAACTTGAAGGGGAAAACAAATGAGGATAATTAGCACTGCGGCGAAGCAAAATGACCTGAGTTTATCACAGCAGCAGGTTCAAGGCAATGAACGGATAAACAACTAAGTTCTTAATACATTAGGCCCACAAAGAACCATGAACTAACTCAATGCTGATAAAGAATGCCTCTAAACTGAATGATCAAATTAATACATCAAATCAAGTCATTTGTGTGGTAAAGATAAGTTATTTTTATTTTTTTTATGTATACCATGTGGGCTTTTCACGGGAGTTTATGGGCTAATGGGGATGCTTTTTTCGGGTACCTCCTATCTCAAAGCCCATCCGCTAGGAAACCGTTGCCCCGAGTGAGGAAACCTAACCTACACTCGGACCGTGGACAGGATTCGAACCCGTGCGCTTGGAGATCCCTCGGACGCATGGTTCCACTGTACCACGGCGGCCCCAAAAGTTGTCAAGGTTACTCGGAGCTTCACTCATGGCAATGCATCAGTCACAATAAACAAAACGAAGACGTAATACTGATTCGTCTCAATGCAAAGTGAATGAAGAGGTTACACAGAGAATGGATATGTGGCTTCCTCCCTCCCTTCACCCTTCACCCTTTTCCAGCACACACAGAAATAAGTACAGTGCTTCTCCTTGGCTACCTCCATGCACTTTAGCCTCGGCAACTCACTCACTCACTCACTCATTCACTCACACACACACACACACACACACAGGATTACTGACACGAGTGCTACACTGATTGATCATATTTGGGCATCACATGCTGAATTAAATTGTTATAACTATATAATAAGGACAGACATCACTGATCATTATCCAGTAGTTTCTAAATTTAAGCTTAATTTTCCAAAACGAAGTCACCCAATAAGTATTATAAAAAGACCTTTGACACAAACCGCTTTAAATAATTTTGGCAACGATCTTTCACAGGTTAACTGGAGTAACTTATTTGAATTAAGCTGTCCCAACGAAGCATTTAAGGCATTTTTTAATGAATTTGATAGTTTATTTAAAAGCATTTTCCAAAAAGAAAAATTTATTTAAATAGTAAAAAAGAAAAAAGCCCACATATCACATTAGCCTTAAGAAACTCCATTAAAGAGAAACACAGACTTGAGAGACTTGCACATAAATGGCCAATAATATATAAAGAAACATACAAGAAATATAGAAACAAGCTAACTATTGTTTTAAGAGAAGCAAAAAGTAATTATTTAAAAAATCAATTACAGGATAACCAAGGTAATCCAAGATCACATTGGAAATCTATAAACTCTATACTTGGCAGAAATTATCACACTAGTAATGACCATAAAATAGAATTAATACCACCTTGCTCTGAAACCGCTAGTAAATTTAATGATCATTTCCTAAAAGCAGGTATAACACTTAATCACACACAAGATGGTAGCCACCGTAACTACCTTGTTAACCCTCCTACGTTTTCTATGTACTTACCTCCTGTATGTCCCACAGAAATTGAAAGCTATTTACAGGCCCTTAATATTAGTTCACCCGGCTATGATGAAGTGTCACCTAAAATTTTAAGGCACACATCCACCTTCTTGTTAAACCCATTAACGCACATAGTTAATATTTCATTAAAAACAGGGATTTTCCCAGATAAACTAAAAATAGCTAAAGTAATTCCAATACATAAATCAGGCAGTAAGAATGATATTAACAACTACCGTCCCATCTCAGTTTTACCAGCTTTCAGCAAAATATTTGAAAAAGTCATTGCAACTCGTTTGTTGAACTACTTGGAAAAACATAATTTTCTATCTGAACATCAACATGGTTTTCGTGCAAATCACTCCACAGAGTCTGCAATAGTAGAATTTACAAACAATGTATACAAGCACCTAGAATCAAAACAACATGTAGCTGGTGTATTTATTGATCTATCCAAAGCCTTTGATTCCTTGAACCACCACATTTTATTAGACAAACTGAAGCATATTGGTATTAGAGGTGTACCACTGCAGCTTTTTGAAAGCTATTTGAGCAACCGATATCAGTCCGTCTTTTGTAATGATATTTATTCTTCCCTTAAAAGCATATCTAAAGGTGTTCCGCAAGGATCAATATTAGGACCACTACTTTTCCTTGTTTATATAAATGACATTACCAACGCCAGCTCAAAACTACAATATACTATATACGCTGATGACACCAATCTATTACTAGGCGACAAGGATATACTTAGTTTGCATATAAACCTAACCACAGAACTAGAACTAATCAATCAATGGATTAAAAATAATAAATTAAAACTCAACATTGCCAAAACTAATTATATCCTCTTCCAGAATCGATCTTTAGACTACCATCTGCCACCACTGCTGTTAGAAGGCGAAACGTTAAACAATGTGACACATACTAAATTCCTGGGTGTTCATATAGACGAAAATTTAAATTGGAACTATCATATAAATAATGTATATTCAAAATTATCAAAGATGTGTGGCATACTATACAAGGTACGTAACCATCTGACTACCGAATCAATGATAAGCATCTATTATACCTTATGTTACCCTCATCTTATATACTGTGTGTCAGTTTGGGCATGTACCTGGCCTTCCTTCATTAATAAATTAAAAATTGCACAAAATAAAATCTTAAGGTGTATATTTTATAAAGGTAAATTCGATTCAGCATCAGGTATTTTCTCAGATCACAGAATTTTAAATGTGTTCTCCATCCATAAGTACTTTCTTCTTCTGTTCATATTCAAAAACATTACACACACACAGGGAACTACAGTTTTCAGATTATTACAAAGTACTCACTGCACCAGAAATAGCAATGTTAATTTAGTATGTCCACCATACCGAACAACTCTTTTTAAAAATAGTATCTTTTATTCTGGCCCACAGATATGGAATACTTTACCTACTGACATTAAAAACATTTGCAATACGGGTAATATTAATCAATTTAAGAAGATATTAAAGAACTATGTGTTTTCCCTCCAAAATTTATAGGCTTATTATGATTGAGTATATTTATTCTGATATTATTTTTGTATATTATGTTACTGTTATAAAATTATTATTCATGTTATTATAAAATTATTATGCATTCATGACTGCATGATTATGTTCTGTTGTTTATTTATTATTATTATTATTATTATTATTATTATTATTATTTATTATTATTATTATTATTATTATTATTATTATTATTATTATTATTATTATTATTATTAACTAATATAATCTGTCACAGGAGCTCTAGCTCGACTTTGGTTCTGCCTAAAAATGTATCTGTCAAGGAGCTCTAGCTCGACAGGTTCTGCCTATGAGGATGCAGAAACACCAGGATCTTGCTTGGTTTATTGGTGGAGCGAAAGAGTACAAGGCGAGCTGTGACAAAGCGGGGCCAGCACTGACTCCTTGTTCCCATGGCGCCTGCTTATATCTAGGTAAACATATCGTACCGCTCTTGGGTAAATACAAACTCCTACACTCTCCCCCCAATTACACTGGATGGTGTAATGATACAAATGAAAAATAATATACACTGTGGGTAGCAAATGAAAAGTAACCATAATACATGTCCTGGAGTGACACAGTGAGTTAAACTAAACAGGAGAGTTCAAGACATAATCATCAAGGTGCCTTGGTGCTCGCTGGGTGCGACGAGGCCGTGGTGTGGTGACGCGCACAGGTGTATGGGACGTAGTCAAATCATCCGACAGCTGTGGTTCACCGATGAGAGGACGAAGATGACGTCTATTCCGTATGGACGCTCTCCCACTACCGTCGAGTCGTAGAAGATACTGGCGGGGTGCAGACAGCTCGAGCACGGTTCCCACCCGATCCCACCGCCCGCTGGATGGGTTTTGGATGCGTGCTCGCTGCCCGGGCCTTAAGGGTGTCAGGCTGTGGGCGTGCTGGTCGTGCCGTATGGATGAGTTGACTGACGTGTCGATCATGGCACGTTCCCGATCGCGCAGTGTTCTGCCCCACTGCTCATTGATGAAGTAGCGGGAGCTCTCCACGGGTATGGCGTCTCGCAGCTGTCTGCCTGTCAGTAGCTGCGCTGGGGATGCGTCGAGGCCGTGCAGGGGTGTGTTCAGGTACTGGAGGATCGCCCTGGCAATGCTGTCGGTGTCTAAGGAGCCCCCGCGAGTTGTGTTGCCTCTTAGCAGCCTCTTGGCCGACTTCACAGCTGCTTCTGCACGCCCATTAGATTGGGCGTAGTGGGATGATGAGATTCGTAGGGTGACGCGCCAGTCCTCGAAGAACCTTCTTGACTCGTGGCTAGTGAGGTTGGTGCCCCCGTCACATGAGAGCTCTTCAGGGATGCCGAAGCGTGTGAACCACCGCCGGAACAACGTGATGAGGCGGGAGCTGGTGGCTTCCCAGACAGGTGTTCCACTTCTAGCCAGCCTGTCAGCCGGTCGGCGTAGGCGATGTACACATTGCCTTGTAGCTGAAACAGGTCGGCCACGGCTTGTTGAAACGGTAACTGGGGTGGTGGGGTGGGCAGGAGCGGCTCGGCTGGCTGAGAGGGCGTGTGCATCTCGCACACCTGGCACTGGCGTCGTTTTGCTCCACTTCTGCGTCGATGCCGGGCCAGTATACAGACTGCCTGGCTCTGCGAAGCATTGAGTCTCTGCCTTGATGACCGGCGTGGAGATTGGCGAGCACGGTGCGTCTGAGGGCGGCTGGGATGACGAGGCGGGGGAATCTCTCATCGCTGGTATATAGAACAATGCTGCCTTGACACGACAAGTGCCGCCGCATTCTGAAGTACGGGCGTAGCGCGGCCGGCTCGGCGTCCTTCCGCTCACCCCAACCATCATTGGCCACGCACTCATGGAGGAGCCGATATTCCTCATCTCTGACTGCCTCCTCCTCCACATGACGTAGGTCTACCACATGACCCACATCGTCCGTAGAGGCGTCTGCTGCCGCGGCGACCATGACAGCGCACACTGCTTCATCGTCAGCCTCGTCTGAGTCCTCTGGTGCGCTTGCTAATGCTGGGTAGCGCGAGAGAGCGTCCGCGGCGCAGTTGCTTTTCCCCCTTGATGTACTTGACCCGGAAGTTATACATCAGGGTCCTTTCTTTGATGTTGAGGATGCGGGGGTTGTGAATGTCCTTCAGCTCCTTGTCACCGAAGATTTTGGTGAGCGCCTTATGATCGGTGATGAAGGTTAGGTTTTTTGCAGCCTAAGAGGAACAGGCGGGCCTTCTTGAGACACCAGGCTATCGCGAGTGCCTCGCCCTCCAGTGTGCTGTAGTTCTTTTCTGCCGCGGTCAGGTGCCGGCTGCCGCAGAGGACGAGCTTCCATCCGTTGGGACAACACATCGGTGCCTCCAGGGACACGCATTGGCAGTACTGCTGCGACACGACGAATCCTATGCCTTGCCGGCTGTAGTCAGTTAGGACGGCCGTGGGGCGTGAGGTATCATAGAACTTGAGGCCTTCTGCTGCTAGCTTTTTGATGGTGTCCTTCGCTGACGTGAAGATGGCGTTGAGTGTTTCGTCCCAATAGACTGTTCTGCCGGCTGGCTTCTTCAGGAGCTCCTGAAGGGCTCCATGATGGGGCAACTGCTAAGAAGGGAGCCACCTGGTTCACCAGGCCAAACCACGACCTGATATCCGTCAGTGATGGGCTTGCAGGCATCGTGAAGTCTGCGATGCTCTTGATGAGGTCGTGACTGGGCTGGTAGTCTTCCCAGCCGAGTACATACCCGGCGAACGTGACGTTCCTCTTGCAGAAGCTGAACTTATCAGGCCTCAGCGTCACCCCGTTGTCGTGGCATTTCTGTAGAAACCCATACGTATGCCAGAAGGCTTCCGCCACACTTTCATCGTGCAGAAGCGTGTCGTCAACACATTTGATTTTCCTGGGCACGTCGCTCATGACGTCGTCGAGGCGCTTCGTGAAGGCGTCCTGCGCTGCGCAGTGCCCCATGGGAGTCCTGCGGTAGCGGAATCGTCCCCAGGGGGTGATAAACGTTGTTAACTTGCGGCTTGCACTGTCCAGGGGTATCTGGTGGTACCCGGAGTACGCGTCAGCGACGGTCTTGAATGTGTGCTTGGGCACGCTGGAGATGAGGTCAAAGGGAGTCCTGGTGTGGTGAGTCTCGCGCAGGCAAGCTTGGTTGAGCTACTGGAAATCCACGGTTCTGCGTGGCTTCCCGTTTTTCTTCGGCACCACCACCATGCACGCACACCACTCGGTCGGCTCTCCAGCTGGCACTTCCTCTATGATGCCTCTGGCGATGTCGTCGTCGAGCTGGCGCCGTACCTCGTCGTAGAAGTGGTGCGGGACTGTGGCGGGTACGTGCACCGCGTGGGGCGTGCGCCGGGGCGGAGGTGGATGTGGTGTGGTGGGCTACGCATTTCTGGTAGAGGTGTGCGCTCTGTTGCGAATACCGTGCGTCCAAACTCCTCCAGGAGCCATTTCTCTAGACGCCCACGTTCTCTTCCACCAACTCGCAGGGCGGTGACAATGGGTGGGCCGAGGTCTTGGGCGCAGGGCTTGTCAGCGCGCTGATTCTGGCTGCGGGCGAGGAAAATCTTGCGGCACCAACTGAAGGGCTCTGCAAGCTCCGAGTGACAAGTACAGCCGCTGCACCCTTCAGCTATGTATACGCACTCGGACGTGGTGATGGGCCCCACTGACACCTCGCACGTGAGGCTTCCCAGAAGCTTCACTCCTCCACCGGCGACGTGGCGGACTGTCCTGGGTGAGACGTGAAGTTGCCCTGGGGGGATACCAAGACACTCCAGCAGGGGCCGGCCAGCGATGCACACCTGAGCCCCTGTGTCGGCTACCGCCGTGGTGCAGCACTCCGCCTGCGGCCAGGGGCAGACGATGCACACTGAGAGGTCTGCCGTCGCCTCCACGCCCCCTACAATCACTGCGTTGGAGGTAGCGGGGCCCCTGCCTGGTGTGAGGGCGCGGCACACGCGCCAGAAGTGCCCTTTACGCCCACAATTGCGGCATGTGGCGTCGCGGGCGGGGCACTTGTCATTGCCGCCGCACCCACTGTCCCCACAGCCCTTGCACCGCTTCTGGCTGCGCCCTGAGCTGGCACGACCGGAGGCGCTGCGGCTCCAGGCGCGGCGCTGGTGGTTCACAGCTGACACCTCGGTGGCGGGGGGGCTGGGGGTTGCGGTGGGTGGGGGGTGGACGCTCCTGCGTCCGCCAGGGCGGCCACGTTCCCTGTGGCCCGCCGCCCTGCCACCTTGTCTGCGGCCTCTATGATCTCGCACTGGTTCACCACATCACTTACGGACGTCAGGCGAGGGAAGCACCGTAACACCTCAGCTTTCATGTTGCGATCACTGAGCCCCATGACTACTTTTCTGCTCATGATATACTCGGTCAGCGAACTATCACATTCTGGGCAGCGAAAATTGCACTCGGCTGCCAGGGCACGGCACCTCGACACGTACACATCGACACTATCTCCCGGTTCCTGGGAGTACTGAAAGAGGTCGGACCATGCACCTACCTCGCACCGCTGCCCCACCACCACACTTCTGACCACCTCTATCGCTGCACTGGTTGAGAGCTGCCGGAAGTCCTGCTTGTCGAAGCGTGCGTCGATACGCTGCTGGAGACTGCCGTCGCACAGGAGACGCACGTATGGGGCGGCGAGAGGCGGGAACCACCCGCAGATCAGGCCGTAGTCTTCCACGCTAACGGCCCATGCCTCGAACGCTGCCGGTGACATGCCTTGAGTTGCCGTCCCAGGACCCGACGGGGGAGCCGGCGGACGATGTGATGGTGAAGCTGCTTGTGCGCCAGGTGACCGTGTTGATGCAGATGGGGCGAGGGGTGTGCTGAAGGGCCCAGGCCTGGGAGCTGTGGCGGGAGGGCTTGGTAATGGCGGATGAAGCGCCACGCGGTCTCTTGCCGGTGTTTCGGTAACTACTTCTTCCAGGGTTGCTTGCTCCATTCCGGGGTTACCTCGGACGCGTCCTGGTGCCTCACCCCAGTTTAAACGATACTGCGCCATGTTGGGGTGTGAGGGGATGCAGAAACACCAGGATCTTGCTTGGTTTATTGGTGGAGCGAAAGAGTACAAGGCGAGCTGTGACAAAGCGGGGCCAGGACTGACTCCTTGTTCCCAGATCTTTACAACATTTTCCAGACATAATCAAGGTTGTGCGTATCCTCAAAATAGCCTCCAACATCTTATGTTTCATTCGATTTCGCACTTTTGTCTTTACAGCATTAACATGGGAAAAAATCCTCTCAACAAGTGCGTTGCTCACTGGCGTTGTCAATGCTGCCAAATTATATCTGGCCAGAGCTTCATATGGCTTTCTACCACCTTTTTCATATTTCTTTATTGAAGCCCAAAAGTTAACTGGATCTTCTGGGATTCCAGAGCTGAAGACCTCTTCATTATTCCAGGGATGATAAAGAATTTTTCTGTATTCTTCACAAAGTTCAAGAGATTCTTGGAGGTGAGGAAATGGAAGTTCATTGAATTTTGGTCGCTCGCTGTTAGGCGTGTTGTCCGTGGGCCTGTAAGAGCCCGTCCCATACTGGAACTGAACGTGTCTAGCGCTCTCTCTCTCTCTCTCTCTCTCTCTCTCTCTCTCTCTCTCTCTCTCTCTCTATATATATATATATATATATATATATATTTTTATTCCTATTTCTTTACATATTCACTTATTACCAAATTTTTACACTCCCATTACCAGATTGCCAAAACACTGTAATTCATTACCAAACTCGTTTTTTATTACCAGATTGTGGTAAATCTGGTAATGAAAACTGCCAGTTGGCAACCCTGGTTCCCATGGCGCCTGGTTATATCTAGGTAAACATATCGTACCGCTCTTGGGTAAATACAAACTCCTACAGTTTGTTATTAGGTATATGTATTCATGTATAGATATATGTGGCAATAAACTTACTGACTTACTTACTTACTTACTTACTTACACACACACAAAACAAGCCCTGCGCACAAAAAGAAAAGGAAACACACACACACACACACACTGCACTTTTCTATTTCTGTATTTTCTCCTGCGGCTGCATTAACGATTTCCAAAGAGTACCAGCATCAAAACATCTACAAAAAACTAATTTGGCTGACTTCGTTTCCCTTTTATTGCTTCATATATTTAATCAATTCATCATTTTATTTTGATTATTTCTTGTCCCTTTGGTCTGCCACTCTGACATGTGAGAAAAAGATCCACGTTTTCCACTAAAAATGACTTCAATGTAGATTCCAGTTAACGTAAAGCAGAAACCAATGAAGGATCCAGCAACGTTAAGTGCTTTATTTTTGAGTAGCTGCAATAAGTGTAC